>NC_089807.1:34585331-34712831 GCF_029633855.1 Hoplias malabaricus | reverse complement strand
GTCATGGTTAGGGTTAGGATATGCTAACCCATTAAATCTAAATGACAGAAATGAATGTGTTAACATTAATTTTTAATTGGCTTCCAAGGTGGGAACGGTGGGGGGATGGCAATTATTGCAACAATGAAAATGTTCTTTTTATTGTTTGTTTGTTTAATTCTGTGAGAGAATACCTTCCACATGCACAGAAGGACTGTCACAGTTACGTATATCACATGTGATACACAGTCCTAGCTGGAGCCAACAAACATGACAACAAAACACAGCACACATGACTACAATGGGTAGGTATGTTCATTCATTTATTCATTATCTGTAACTGCTTATCCAGTTCAGGGTCGCAGTGGGTCCAGAGCCTACCTCCAGAGCCTACCAGGGTGTATTCCCTCAAGGATTATATACCCTGAAGGAATATAATATATATATATATATTCCCTCAAGGAATATACCCTGGAGGGGGTGCCAGTCCTTCACAGGGCAATACAGACACACACACATTCACTCACACCTACGGACACTTTTGAGTCGTCAATACACCTACCAACGTGTGTTTTTGGGGCTGTGGGAGGAAACCAGAGCACCCAGAGGAAACCCATGCGGACACGGGGAGAACATACCAACTCCTCACAGACAGTTACCCGGAGCGGGAATCGAACCCACGTTGACACCAACCTATAGCATGAAGGCCTAGTGGTCCAAATACCTTACGATGTACAAAATAAACATGGTAACACAGACACCAAACTAGATATAAAGTAATGTTCAGATTCCAATACGTGCAGGTAACTCTGCTGTTTATAATGTGTGATTAAAGGGGAATTTCTCTAAGACAAATAAAGCCTATATTTTACTTGTACTACTGCTGAAAACACCACAGGGTGCTCAACGTACTTGCAAGAGAACACTAACTGTCCAAATCTGATATGCCAACTATCAGTGCCGGTAAGTACTGTGCTTCTAATGAGGGAGTAAGGAGGTCCATCAAACCCATTCAGGGCAAGCAAAGGTTTCCAACCCTGGATGTGGCATGAACGATTATGAAAATGGTGATCTCCCAGTGATAAAATCAGTGCTTAGACTGCTGTACCCTTGATGTGGTATACTTCATTCTAGACAAAATGACACAGCCTGAATGATTCACCATGCTGTTGATAGAAACCAGACATCTGAAGAGTGTAATGCTTCTAAAGGTTAGTTCAGAAAAAGCTACTACACGAAATAAAAGTAAATGCTTTACAATATTTGAATTTAGCCTTGGGTAAAAAAAAAAAATGAAAAAGGTCCATGCAGGGAATTATAAGGCAAAATAGCGCCCATAAACTTTCAGATTTACCACAATAGATTTGTACATAAATAATAAACATACTTTTAAATGAAAATCACTTGTAAGTTTTAACAATGGAATATATTTTATAATTTATGTTTTCATATTTCCAATATCGTTTTTTATTCTTAATTTATGTTTATTTTATTGTGTTTTATTTGTGCTACTACTGTCATTATTAATATTATCATCAATATGTATTATTATTTTTATAACTGTTGGTCTAGGCTTTATGAAATGTCTTATATAAATGTAATTAATTATTTTTGCTAATGTACCGTTTCCTGTCAAACCACTCTGAATGATTTTAGTTGAATCTCAACCAGAAACTGTGGTTGTTTCAAATTATTTGTATTTACGTTTCTTTTTTGTATATATGTATGTATGAATTAGAGGTTTGTGTGTGTGAGTGAAGGGTTTGTTTAAGTGCAGGTAGCCTCAGGCATGTTCTTGCAGCTCCATTTAAAGCTCTGTGTTCAACCCTTGCTGTGTCAGCATATGACAGTAAGCTCCCAGGCCATGAAAAACAAACAGTATGAATCTTCTCCTCTTTCTTTCAGATAACTCTTCACACATTAATGCACTTCATAATCCAATTCCAGTCCACTCTCTGAAACGTTTCAGCTTGTAATAGTTGGCAGTGATAGGGCTTGTAGGACTGGATGTTCTTCTTGTTGTTGGTGGGTTATAGTGAAGCAACCTGCTAATTAAGTTCGAGGATGGTCTTTTGGCAATGTCTAAAGAGCCTTTCTGAACTGAAGCTTTGGACATGGGGGATGGGGTGGTGAGGTGGGTGGTGGTGGTCCCACTAAGCCATGCATGTGGACAGCACATGGTCCTGGGAAGAATACAGCACAATGTCTATGACTGGTACAAGTAAATATGTCTAAGACCTGGCCTTAAACACTCCAAAAACAACTTTCCCCAGTGAAAAGCAGGATCAAAATGCCTTTCTGTTGTTTGACAAGATATCCACTGTCTGATATAAACATGTTCTGCTCAGCTTTACTCACTTTATGACCTGAGCCCTCTTTGATTCACTGAATCTCTACATCAGAAGCAATGGCAACAAATATACAATGAAATACTGTTCAAACTTATGAGGAGCAGCCAGGAATCTCTCGGTCATCTGAGGTTGCCATTAGCAGGATTTCGTCGCACACAAAAAAAGCCATGTTTCAGCTCTCTCTCAAGGGTCTGTGTGAAGTTTGGGAAATTTTCCGGTGTTATTGAAGGAATTACTGCGTTTTCCCAGTTTCGAATTAGCTTGTTTTGGCGGGCAGTGGAGAACAAGTGGACCTTTTGAACATGCGGTCTGCCTTCCCAGAATGCACTGTGCTGAGCAACTCCTGCCAGTGAAGGTGTTTTCTTTACTGTCAGTCACTTGCGGTATTAGGTAGACACTAAGCTTTTGAAAAGATGATTGAACCCTTTGGTCTCTTTGGCTGTTACTTCAGTTCTAATGTATGTGTTACTGCATACAGTGATTAAAAACGAATCCCAAATTCCATTCCAAAAGACTTGTTTTGACAGTGAGTCAAGCCTAACATTTTTAAACTGGTCTTTTTTGTGCAAAATTCCTTCTATAATATTACTAAATGCTGTGCTCTAATGTTGATCTGGAGCATGAAAAATTCATCCAAATCCTTGAAGTGTTCCTTATGGACAAATATGTCTCTCTTTCTGTTTTATGACCTATTTATAAGAGAAAAAAGTCATCTGAAATAATCCTGTAGCCATTGTCATGACCAAATTAGGAATTTTAGGAGGAAGCAGCTTTCTCAATAATGTTCCAAATGTGACATATTTTTCCTGTCTTCATTTACCATCCCAGAGTATTACTGAATTTCAAGTGTTCTGAATTACAATCTTGTTAAGCAGCCAAACTGCAAACAGGCGAACAGTCCAGAGCTATGAAATATCATTGCATGACAAAATCCCTACTTTGTAAGACACAAATAACCTCATGGAACTGGCTTGTAACTGTGGTATGGAGGTGAAGAGACAGGATGCAGGTGCAAAGTGGATTTATTATTAATATATTCTTGCTTGTTCGTATCTTCCCCTGCCATCTTCCACTTCCATGACAATATTCAGGAAATCCAAACATAAGACCAGCTAAAGTACCCTTCCTGATCCAAGGATGCATCAGCTTGTGACTTGCCAGTAAGAACCACTTGAAAGCCCCATCATTCACAGTGATGACATGAATTTGCTCTTGCACAGCATAGATTTATTCTTTGTGTTCTTGTTGTTTGAGAAACGGCAAGAGACACAAGGTTTTTAAAGTATGACATGACAGGGCACACCTGTGAGTGCTTTTTCACATGACCATGGATCACTCACAGGTGTGGGGAATGGCTAACAAAACATGAGGGAATTGAATCCAAACACAACAAAAAGCTCAAAGATGACTAAACATAGGGGCACAGAGCACCAGGCAGGGGCAGAATGTGACAGTGAGGGTCTATTCAACATGAGTCAGATTTTTTTATTGTTTGGACAAATATATAGATAGTTTTTAACATGGGGCCTTCAGACCAAGTCTGGTTCATTTTGTTTAAATGGAACTGAGGAATTGAAAGAAGATGGCGGAAGAGGAAGAATAATGGAATTCCTTGAGTAGCAGAAGCAGAAATTCATTTATCATTTTACTTTTAACTACTGCAAATAAACTACGCACACACTGGTGTTTTGCCAGTGTCTTGATGCTCATTTGTTTGATCTGCACTCATGAGAATGGAGCTCTGATTGGTCAGTCTGACTTTAACACATCTGTACAATGCAGAACTTAGAAATCACTCTAGTTGGAAAATTGTTACAGTGCTGAAGGCCCACATTTTCTTTGTAAAAGATACCATAATATAGGCATGTTAATTTTCAAAGCTTAATGTTCTTTTTTTTTGTCCATATAAATCACACTCAGTGTGAAGAGGCCTTAACCTACTCACTCAATGGCTCATATCTGTACTCACTCACAGTTAGGAACTGAAACACAAGGGGCACTATTTCTCACATTCTAACCCACATGCAGGGATTACTCTATAAGAGGCTGCAGTTGTGCTTTGCATCATTGACATTTTGTGTCTTTATTATACTTTTATATACCAGCTTTTCAAACTGTAGGCTACTGTCACTGATGAAGACACGATTTTTTTTTATTATTCACTGGGGAGTATTTTTTGACAGGGTTGCTCGTGATGTCTCAATGCCAAACCTTGCATGTAGCAAAATTTATATTGGCTTCTTAGTGCCTTCATAATTTCTAGAAATATCTAGTGATGCACAAGAAATGTATATTCTGCGAAATGTTTCAGCCTTGGAACACTTGTGTTTGCCACAGTACAATAGCAGCATTTCTAAAAACACCATTTATTTTCATCATAGAAAAATCTGCATAGTCCTGAAGTTTCTAATAAAGCCATGACACAGAATACAAAATAAAGAGGTGACTGCAAAACTCATCAGAATTAAAGCAGTGGAGATATTGAACCAAATGAAACATGTCCTAAAGTTGGACATTTGTAAGAGATACAGGACATAGGTTTTTACCCTTCAACTAGAATATTCGGCTAATAATAACAAATTAAATCTGCTCAAAACTTGAGGGTCTAATTTAATTAATCTGCTTTTATTATGCTTTCTTTAAATATCTTCCTGTATACCAAAGAAGAACATACAATTTTTTCAAATCAGATGTTCACAATTAGCTACATCAGGCATATTGCTGAAAACAGTGTATATTACGATCCACATGCTGAGCTACTGCCTAATATGCATCTTTCTCAGTGTTTTTTGAATTTACAATGGTATGCAATTTTTTGTCCTATGAAAAGTAATCAGCACTTCAACAGAACAGAGGAGAAAGTGAGAAAGAAGCATATTCATGGTGCTCAGTTAACATTCTTTTTTTAATTTCTGCTGCTAAATTTCCAAATATAGTGCCTTCATAAACACCTTTTCCAAACTGCCATCAGCCCACCTCTCCATAATCCATGTATGTGGAAGTGGGGGAAACAAAGTGTGTGTCATCTCATTAGCACAAGTGTTTTCTACTCCCACAGTGTTAACATGCCGAGAATGTTCTATCCCCCAAAGGACTAAAACATGGAATGTGTAGAGAGATGAGTCAGTGAAAGATAAATGCGTATTGCTTTTTTTCTGTAGTGATGGCACTTTTTATCTGGATGATAGAAGGTTCTAAAGCCAACAGCATTTTAAATGATAGCGCATACATGTACAGTGTGTTTACACATTCATTAAGCTAATGTGCTAGTGCAAAGTGTTCCCTCTGTTTCTGCTGTTTGTTGTTTACAAATTCGCTGTCCGAGCTGGATGTTTTAAAGCTCAGCTGCTGAGAGTTCCAGCTGTCCTTATCACGTAGTCCAAAAGGGGCTTCCTAGAACTAAGTCTCCTTAATATGCAAATAAATCTCTGGCTAACAGCTGACATGGGCCCACTGCAGTCTCACTGCACTTGGGAAACCGCTAAATTAAGCCAGAATGATGGACTGTAGCTCAGTGGGGATTGTTGCTAGCTTATGCCCTTGGAAGACCTTAAAGTGTGAGTGCAATAACTTCTTGTGTTTTATTGCATTTTATTGTTTTCTTTTCAAGAGCCCCTGCAAGGTTTTATACTTTTTAACATGTCCATGTAGTGTTTTTATAAGCTAGAAGACTAATAATATGCAAAATAGAGTCAACACCATTGCCGAGCATTTCTGCTTTGAAATGTCAGTGTTCTCAAAAACATGAATTCAGAAAATCAGGGATTTTTACATCACAAACCTAAGGGAAACCTCTGGTCAAATTGCAGGTTGAGCTCAAACTGCCAGGGAGTTGAGGAGCAGTGGGTGGAGATAATTACATTTTTGACATTGACACTACCGCAAACCTGAAGTGGATTAAGCGGCAAAGAAGAAGATGATGATGATGATGACACTGACACTGATACAGAGATGAGTCAGTGTGACAGAGTGATGTAGAATTACAGACCCGGTAGCACAACTCTCTGGTGGGCTTTGTGTGAAACTGTATGACAACACTATGATGTCTGGCGCATTTCTGCCTGTGAGGAGCTGTGGAAAAAGACCAATTATGGAGGGAGTGAGTGCTCTCCGAAGAATTCTGCTATCGTCTTCCGCAGTGTCGTCTTGTAATCAGATTGTGGTTGGCCAAATGAAGCAGGACCAGAGTTGCCCTGGAGGACGACCACAGAACACAGCTATTTATTCACTGCAAACAGGCAGCACACTGCTGCCTTATTACAGAGTGAGAGTGGTACAGAGAAGAAGATGGAGTCACATTGAGGCCAACCTCAAACTCCATCTCCAGCCAACTCCCACCGTCTACAAACAGAATTCAGATATGGAGATTGCAGTTAAGTACAGTAAAAGTTGAAATACAAGTATTTCTATAATCTCTAGGAGACATGCTACATCTCCATTTTTGGCATAATCTGAAAATGACAGCTGTTTAGAGTGTGCAAAAATTACATATACATTAAATTTCATTATAAATTAAATATATATATATATATATATATATATATATTTTATGAATAATAATTGACAGGAGGGGTAACAAATGTTCTGAACTTAGTGTAACAGTGTAGCATGACTTTAGTAGTGTGGAACACCAAGGACTTCACTGGCCTTGAGAGAAGGCATAATGATTTTTCTGGAATAAAAATATATTATTGTATTTAACGTTTATCATTAATTCATTCATTGTCTGTAACAGTTTATCAGTTTATCATTAACAGTTCAGGGTCCCCACAGGTCCCTGGAGCTGTGTGATTGCAACACTACCTGCTGCACCACCCCTGTAACATTTAGTTCATTTTTATTTAAAGCGGTATATTATGAAAAAAAGACACCTTTTCATTAGACATCTGGTGCTCCTACCAACCCACAAACTATCAAATAAAAGACAACTCATTGATTTTTTTTTCTGCCTAAATCAGAATACATTGAACAACTTTGATTGTGCTTCTTAGAGTGCAGAGACGTTAGAATTGTCCCACCTCCTCATCTGAGTCTGTCCGATCATAGTGCTAGGCCTGTGTTTATGGGAGAGTTTAAAGAGGATGTTAAATGGAACAAAACAAATGCAACAAGCACAGAGAAATATGTGCACTGATTTAATGGTGTGGACAAAACTGCTGTATTGTTTGGTCCTTGTGGTATTTTGAACATAGCATGTCACAGATATTTTTTCCCCAAGGAAATGGGCGAAATTGTGGAAAAGCAGTATAATATGTCTTCTTTAATATGGTCTCATCTTACTGGTCAATTTTGCAAGGGAATTATATCAATAAGAACTTATGAACGATATTGATTTGTCTCTAATTGCTATTGCTGACTAACTGCACGGTCATGCCACTAGAATTTCTGAGATGTGCTAACAGAAACTAGCATATATATAATTTTGTTTTTTGTCCCCTAATTCTGACATGTAGTAAATTTAAGTGCCTCTAAAGGGTTAATTTGATTATTTTTAATTTATATATTACATTTATTTAATTAATTAATTTTTTTTCATTGATAGATAGATTTTTCATACTTCCACTTCAAAGAGGTCAAATGCTATGTTTAGCACTGTATTTCCTTGACAAGGTTAGCAAAGGAAGTTCAGAGCTAGCATATTTGCTGAGTCAAAGCCCACACCATACCCAAAATATTAGACAGATATAAGCTGATTCCTGTGTAGATAAGGCAGTAAAATACTGCACTTATAATAATGTGGAACAGCATTTGATTAACAGTGATTGAGGCTGTGTCCCAAACGTCACTCTATGGAACTTTACATACTACACTACAGAAAGCACTGCTAAGGGTGTTTTATATTTCTTTTTCATACTATTCTCTGCAGCATTGTGCAGTTTGGGACACCAAACTTACAGAGACTAACGTTAACTTGCTGCATGTCACAACCTGAACACAGCTAATATTAACATTAACTAACTCTCAGATCCTCCTCTGTTAATGATGCAAGACACTTTCATAACTAATTAGCAGTCATTGTTATCTGTTGTGCTTTCGTTACTGACCTCAAGCACAGAGCTGATAAAAAACTAAAGTTCTGACGGTGAATCGGAGGCCAGTGGAGCTGATGATTGGAGCAGCTTTATATTTGAACAGGCACCTTAATGAAAGCTGAAAGTAGACCCACCTTGTCTGACTCACTGCCAAACCACGTTAATCTCATGGTGCACAAAATATAAAAATGCTAATATCTTCTGATTTCATGTGCCCCACCTATAATACCCCAAACTTTGAGAAACGCTGCTGTAAACGCTGCTGCTTGGCTGCTATGGTGCTACATGAAGATAAGTAACAACCAGTTTAGCTCTGATTTATACTAGCTTGTTAGCCTTTAGATTAGCTCAATTAGCTTAGGCCACAAGGTTTAGGCCTTGCAGACATGCTTGCTCAAGAAGTTTCATAGTTCACATTCACAGTGCTTGTGTTTGGTCATCACAATTCTATTTGGATGACAGTTTAAGTGTAGTTAGCATTCGGAAGTGGGAGGATAAGCACCTACACAATTCTTTAAGACTAAATAAAACAGCCAATTTGAGTAAACAGTGTCTTTGGAACTTAACAGGAATTCCTGTCAATTCCCTTGGAACACATCAATTTCTCAGTAGATGTTATCTGCTAATGCTAAATGGCCTTTTTTGTAGAACCTACTCAGACTCCCATTGGGAATATTGTGTGTCACTCCCCTTAGAGAATCCGGAAGATCCTCCTCTTCTTATCAGCATGGTCAGTAAATAGCATTCCACAGACGAAGAGACTGTTTTTTAGAATGCTATCTTCACGAGTAGGAAAATTTTCTCCCATGAAAACTATGTTGATTAATATATCTTATGATTGCATATCTTCTCATAACAAAGTAGTTGTAAATCCAATAACTACAATATTAAAAATTTAAAAATTTCCTGTTAACTCTGAGACAACATTGAGACAAGGCTTATCTTAATCAGTCATTTGTTATCATGGTCTCTGCATGGGTCCTAGAGGATTGAGTTCACTAGGTTGACGTCCATGGCTGAGCACTCACATCAGGCTCCAAGCATCAGGATGGTCAGACTTGTTTACTGTTGTTTCTCCTGGGCTTCCTGTTGGCGTGTGATGAATTTAAACATTAAAATGCCAGGGCAGCAAGCTGTCTATGGCATCTGCTGCTGGAGACTTTTATTCTGAGGCTTTGGCCTAGTGCTACATTTACAGCCGTAGAACCTTCCAGACTCACACATACAGGCTCATGGTTCTTAATATGGAGAATTCTGAAAGTCTAGAGAGTCCTTGGCTGAAATTAAAATGGTTTCCAACTTACTATACAGCATTTAATTAAAATTAATAATGTGGAGAATTTCCTTAAGCCACGATCTGGAATGTCTAACTTGTATTATGATCAGTTGCATATCATGCATATTGAAGTAGCCCATTAGTTATATCAAAGTTTTATGTAGTTAACAACTGAATTAAAAAATCAATTTACAGTTACAATCCAGTATAGTTCAAGACTTTTGTCAATATTTGACATGGAATTGGACTATTTATAAATAACAAATACTCTAAATATTATTTTCAAATTTTATGTTAAATTTACAAATAAATGGTTTTGCAAATATGTACATATTAATATAAAGTGCCTAATGGCTTGTACTTGTGGTTGACTTTACTGCTTTTCCCCACTAGCTTCACAATATCCTCTGTTCACTGTATATCCAGCAAGCTGATTGGCTCTTTTTAATGAAGTGCGGGAATTCATCCATAAACAGGCTTCATGAGCATTATGAGAACTCCATTTTTATTCAAACTGGTGATCGATCTCCTTATTTATAAAGTTTCTGGGTTTACCGCACACAACACTGTCCCCAAAGAGCTTTTATCTCATTCTTTGGAGTATTTTTGTAGTGTCTGGAGCCCTGCTCTGTGTGTGCCATGCAGTTGAGTTGCATGGCTCATCATAATGCGCAGATTTGATTGGCTGATTGGTGTCACGTGTGACATGTATAACGTATGCAATTGTTCTGAGAGTTTCCTGGACTGCTAATCCTGTAGGCTAGAAAAGCTGCATCACATAAAATAAAAAATTCAAATGGACCCAGATCGCAGCCTGCCTATGACACCTGCGATACAGTGTTCTGCATAGATCATGAAGCAACTATTTTTTTTTTTATATCTGAACAGTACATGTTGGGTAAGAAGGCAAGCAACTTATGCATTGTATATTCTCCAACCTACACAGTTTACTATTTAATACATAGGGTTTAAAGGAGCTAGTTCAGATTCAACCCTAATTAGCATAGCTGATAATGTCTCTGACCCTTTCCCAAGTTTAACACAGTCCGAAATATCTGAAGTCCAATTTATTTTTCTCTTTTAGCCAGACCCTGCTACCATGGGAGGAAGGAGGATAAGTGCAGAACTTGATATTCTTCTTGCTTGTACATCTGTTTTGTGTCGACTGTGTCAAAATGGCGGATTAATTGTGATGGTATTCAGGTTCTTATAAACACACACAAATAAAATCCCAGCATAGACCACTTAATGCCTAAGAAAGGAATGGCGCTATCTGTAATCTTCCACAAGCAATCGCGCTTTTCATCTAGGAGCATGGGGATGTGAAGCCATGGTGTTGCAGTTGAAGGCCTCTGTGATTTATAAGCACCAAATCTTCTTGAAGCATATAATGTTTTGGAGTTCAGGCACGCAGCATGGAATAAAAAATTACAACCAGCAAAGTGTATTTTTAGGCCTTTCATGCTATAAAAATGTGTTTGTGCTGATTGGTTTCATTGATTGGCCTTAAATCAGCTGCATGTGTCTTGCCTTTTAAGCTTGACACTTATTGATTGAACAGTTTTTCAGCAGCTATGTAGATATTCAATGAACAATAAATGAGCACTTTAAAAGCACCGCAGTATTTCTGGGGAAATGTTATTGCGTGTACAGAGGGCTGGGTGCATGCCACAGATACTTTGGGCCATTTTCAGACTCTCTGAGCATGTGCAGAGGGGCAGAGATACATGCTGGACTGCAGAGTGTGTGCAGTAATAGTAAGATTGTGTGTTAGTGTGTTCAGAAGAGAAGATATGAGACAACCAACACAAGGCCTGTTCTACAGAAAGCTTTAGCTGAGATCACACACATGCGTTCTGAAATCATACACTCCTACTATAAGTGGGCTTTCAATGGCAGTTTCCATGATTATGAATCCTCATGTGTAAGCTTGGTTGTTTAGGCAATACTACACTGAGCATGTACATTTCTTTTTATATAAAGTACATGTCAAAAGTTTATTTCTATTATTTTCTACATTGAAGACATCAAAACTATGAAGGAACACATAGAATTACCTAGTAAACATCATTATCATCATTTTCTTTTCCACTTAATACATTTCAGGGACATGATGGCAACAGGCCAAGCAAAGAAGCCCAGGTCAAAGTTACTCTGAACTGCCAAAGGTTTGCTAAAAATATATAAGGTTTACAGGTGACCATATGTCATTCCTAAATGGAATGTCCAGAATTACATTTAGATTTCAGGTCAAGGTTTGCTCCTACAGCTGACTCACATTCTGTGTGCCGATTTTTAAGTCCCAGCCACAAAGTTTAGGCCTTGCAGACATGCATGCTGAAGTGGTTTCATAACATCCATCCATTCACAGTGCTTGATTTTGGTAATCTGGCAGACAATTCTAAAGTCAACTAAACAGCTACATAATTATTTGAGGCTAAGCCAGCTTAGCCTCTCTACATTAACAGCCAGCTTTACATTACATTACATTACTTGCTAGTAGTCTGCTCAATATACTTGTTTTGATATATAAAACAAGGGTTTACAGGTGTACATGTGCTCATCTGGGATGTGCATGGATTTAAGGTCAAGGTTTGCTCCTATAGCCCACTCACATTCTGTGTGCAAATTTTTAAGTCCATTTAAATCCAGTCTTCACTGTCACTAGTGGTCTACATGTACCTACATTTACATCAACCATGTTTTTGGACCGTGGGAGGAAACAGAGCACCCAGAGGAAACCCACACGGACACAGGGAGAACAGCTTCTCACAGTCACCTGGAGCAGGGCTCGAACCCACAATCCAGGACCCTGTAGCTGTGTGAAAGCAACACAACCTGTTGCGCCACCATGCCCCCCAAAATGAAACTATATTATCAAAAAGGTTCTTTATGGAACCAAAAGTGGTTCTTCAATGGCATATCAAAAAGTAATTTTGGTATTACTTTTACTTTTTAGGGTGTATGTGAACACTGGGTACACATTGGGTATCAACATCACAGTCAGCAGTGAAGGATACCTTCTTTAATTAACTGCTTTTCAGAACTCAAATGACTTTTATAGGCACACAGTCAGAATTTTCACTTTCTACCCCATTACCTTCCCGTGACCTGGTGTTACTGAGAGGTACATTTTGTTCTGTGTAAGCAGAGCTCAAATGCAATCCAGAGTTTCTTATTGCTGTTCTCTGCTCTTTTGCGAAACTTCAGGTCCAGATTTAGCAGCACAGTAGACATTAGAGTGGTTTACACAGATCCCAAAGTGGGAAAAATAAACAGCAGCAGTAATACCACAGCGGTTTCTCCACTCTCACTCAGGTGGCTTTATGGAGGTGTAGGCTGCAAATACTTCTGCAAAAGTACACATTCTCAAGGGGGGAAAAAACCCCAAGAAAATCTTGCAATCTTCACTTTTTAGCATATTTTTATGTATCGTATAAATGTAATTCACAGTTTAAACATTCTCCTGCTCTTTGCCAGTTTATGATGACTGTTGTGTTTTTATTTACAAAAAATTAGGTAGAAGAAGCTAGAAGAATTTATTCATCGCTGCAATGGTTACGAGATCCATCAGGGAAAAAAAGAGATGCAAAAACATGTGCATCAATTTGTTCTGTTTTTGGGGAAAATACTGTATCCAAAAGTACACGTGAGTTTTTGTTTAGAGGTAATTTAAAGATGGTGATTTCGATGTTAACAATCGTGAGCATAGCATATTAATACTTTTTTAAAATTATTTTTATTTTGTTTTTTATAAGATAAAAAGACATTTTTAAGACTATGCAAGTTACCATAAAATTTCAAAACAGCAGGAGAATGTCTGGATTTTGAATTACAAATAAACATTACACAAAAACACTTTAAAACTTACTTGACCACCTATTATGCTACTGTCATTTTTGGAAATATATGTGTGAGCTGGAGTGGCGAGGTGGCGCAGCAGGTAGCGTCACAGTCACACAGCTCCGGGGACCTGTGCTCCTGTGTATGACTGTTTGTGAAGAGTTTGGTGTGTTCTCCCTGTGTGGGTTTCCTCCAGGTGCTCCAGTTTCCTCCCACGGTCCGAAAAACACACGTTGGTAGATGGATTGGTAACTCAAAAGTGTCCATAGCTGTGAGTGTGTGTTACACTGTGAAGGACTGACGCTCCCTCCCGGGTGGGTTTTTGACGTGATTCTGAGTAGGCTCCAGACCCACCGCAACCCTGAACTGGATAAGCAGTTGCAGACAATGAATGAATATCTGAACTGCTTTAAAGAGTAGGTTAGAATTTCATAATAAATGGACCAATAGAAATGCTCCAGAAAACGATAAAAATCCTGTTGTAAAGAGTATGTTTTCCCTTCTGCTAGTAAATTAGTTTTTTAGATTTCTACATTCAAATAAAGAAGTACATAAAGAAGACAAAGAAAAATGACAATGACTTATCTAAGTCCCTTTTCTTCTCCAGATTTGACCTTACAGAGCTATTCATTTTCAATCTGCAAACTCTTAGATATCTAGCAGACTACAAAATGATCATTGTGGTCTAAGGGCTGGTCTTATATTGAGGAGGCCACTGGTCATGTCCTTGGTGGGAGTCCAAGAAATCACACTTCGTCTTGCTCTCTGGGGGAGTATGATGGCCCTCTTTCTCCCCTCATCACAGGAACAGGATCTGTCAGCTGATCATCAGAGGCTCTGACTAAAACAACACAACCATCACAATTGGGCCATTATCAAAAAAAGATCCTTACGCTTGCCCAATTTTTCTGCTTCCAACACATCAACTTCAAGAACAGGCTCTTCACTTGATATCTAAAATGTCCCACCTCTTGACAGTTGCCTCTGATGGAAGATAATCAAAGTTCTACACTTCATCTGTCAGTGGCTTTAATCTTGTGTTTTGTGTATACACACTTGAGCTTCAAACAACGTTGATGACTTCTGTATTTTTTGAATTATTGGAAAATGTCTTGCCGCATTAACTTTCTGAAATATTTTACTTTGTCCCAGGGACTGAGAATGCTCTGCACTGCAGATCCTCCATAGCAGCTGTGGACTGAGTTCTCTAAAGAGTAAAACAGTGGTGGTCAGTATATTCCAGCTGATGTTTATGGCTTTACATGCATGACATTCCTGCAGCCTGACCTGCTCCTTTCTGAGCTACTCTTCCAGCAGCAGATAGAAACTAAGCCTTCATATCAACTGAACCTCCCTCTATCTCAGACAGTGAGTAATATAATCATTTCCATCATGGTTCATGATCCACATTCCTTGTATTTTTTTTTCAGTCTATGAAGGCCAGCATGATCCACAAAGGCCAGAATCTTCATTTCATTTCCAGCCATGCTTTATTCATACTTTTACAGAGAGAAGATGCCATATATGGTCCAACCATATGTAGCTGTACATTTTTCCAATCCATTGGCCACGCAGTCTTTATATTAACGCACAACAGAGCTCACGCCATGTTTTCATTTCTGAGGTATGTTCTGGTGAGAGTTTAATTCTAGTACATCTGAAACATATGACTATATTACATTTCTGTTATGAACATCTTGGCTTTGGTTACATTATACAACCTGCCAGCTGATCCATATGCCACGTTGCTAGAATGTTTTGCAAGACAGGTATATGTCTCGGAATGGAGCTTTACCTTTGAAGTTTATGGTAAGATGGAGATCATTCCCTTTAGCCCAGAGTTAGCATCAGAAATGAATGATGGCTCCGGCTGTCTCCCACGCCACTCTAACATACTCTGTGTTGTTGTAAAAAATAACTGTCACATAACCTTGACGGTGAGGTCCGTGCTGAACTGAAGCGGAAAAGAAAGTGCCTGGTGGGCTCTCGTGTTCCTCCACCATGTCAGTAGAAAAAGGATCTCCCATGTGGTTTGAGTTTCTCTCCATGGGAGCGGCAGGTTGTCTGGACAGTTCTCCCCAAGCTTGTCACTGAACTGATACTAAATCATCCGACAGGTCGAGTCCACTGGTCTCTGCAGTCCAGCTGTGTCTGGTTATCTGTCACACTGGAGCCAAGGTGGCCAGATCATTACTGCACTTAAAAGGAAATTTTTTTTAAAAAAAAGAGAAGAATATTTTACTCAGAATATCAGAAAGAAAAAATCTTTAGTAGGTAGCTAACCCATGTGTGTGTTTTATCTGCTAATGAGGTCAATGTGTACATGACTGTAATTTTTTTTATATTTTTGAACAGGGTTTCAGAAGAGATGGCATACAGATGTTATTGGGTCTGGGTCTCTGTTATCAACAGAAAAGGTTGGATAAAAAAAAAATCAGAGAAACAAAAGAAAATATCCAATTATGCCACGGTGGTGCAGCAGAGTGTCGCTGTCACAAAGCTCCAGGGACCTGGAGGTTGTGGGGTCGAGCCCCGCTCCAGGTGACTGTCTGTGAGGAGTTTGGTGTGTTCTCCCTGTGTCTACATGGGTTTCCTCCCATGGTCCCAAAACACACGTTGGTAGGTGGATTTGCGACTCGGAAGATTGTCCATAGGTGTGAGTGTGTGTACCAGGAAGGAAAACTTTGCCAGATCGATGATGCGGATCGTGGTTGATCCACTGTGGCGACTCCTGATGGGAGGGAGCAGCCGAAAGAATAACAAAAAAATGTCAATTGTGGAGCCTGCATTGGAGGTTTAAAAGCTAGTAGCATATAAAGGCTAACCATAAGTAAGCTCACGGTTAGCAGGATACAAGCTCATCTCATCTTCTTTTCCGCTTATATGTATTTATGTATGTATGAGGAACTATTATATATAAACATGGACAAATGTACATATATATGGACCAAATTTCAGGCTCCATGGTGGATGATAGGGTTTTTAGCCACATAGATATGAAACATTTCTAAGGTACTTTAGCAATTTTCCTGGTTGTGCTGTGTCTTCTAGAACATAGCAGAGCATTTCATATGGACAAATAGAAAGGCTTAAAAACTGCTGTCTGTCTTTTTGAATTATAATGAATGCAATTCACAACCTTGTTGTTTCTACACCTTTTTTCCATTTTATTAGTTCCACTTACCATATTGGTGCACTTTTTAGCTCTACAGTTACAGACTGTAGCTTGTGTGTTGCTCTACATACTTTGGTATCCCATTTTCATTGTTCTTCAATGGTCAGGACCCCCACCGGACCACCAGAGAGCAGGTATTATTGGGGTTGTGGATCATCCTCTTCACTGCAGTAATTCTTGCATAGTAATTGTGCATTAGTGTGTGTTCCTCTGGTGTGTAAAGTGGATCAGACATAGCGGTATAAAGTGCTCCATTCTATAAAAGAACCAGTGAACTTACACCATTGAACATGGACATCACAGTGTCTAGTAGTTTATTTGTAAGGGAACCTACAGTTCCATTACTTTTAATGCAGTGCTGAACTAAAGAAGCCAACTTCAGACCCCAAAAATATCTTAGTTAGGCAGCTACACTTAACAAAGAATAAAAAGAAAATTCTGTGAATGTGTCCTTCCTGTTTTAGAGTGTGTAAATGTTTGTCTGGTGTCCATCGGAAGCAGCCAGAAGAACAGAGGGTCAGGCTGAGGTTCCTTGGACGTCTCACTGCTGCATTAAGGCCCCCTGTAACTCACAAAGGAATGTACTTGTGTTATGCAAGTGTTCTTGCTTTTCTTTAAAAAAAAAAGCCACAATGAAAAAACACACTGAGCCAAGTTCAACTATTTTAACAGCCGACCAGCACCTTTCAATGCATGTGCACATAGTACATTCCATTTGATTTCATTCAGTGGCTCATATCCATGTAAAACAAACCAGATGCTTAGCATTTCTCTCCTCAGAGCCTAGAGAGTAGCCTTTCTGTAGTGATCAGAACATTTGATTCATGGTAATGGTTTTAAATATAAAGGAGAGTAACTCTTTTGTTCATTGAGATACAGTGGACTGCAAAAAGACAGTTATTAAACCGTCTGTCAACACATTGTCTTTCTGTTCAGGGAGAACATTCTTCTTTATTGTGATACTCCACTGATCTGTAATAGGGAGAATAGAGCCTCTGCCACTGCTGATCCGAGTTCAGCATTGCAGAAACTGGAGTAATGTTGGATTTTTGGAATTTTGGAGGACGGGTAGAGAACCACAATCCTTCCCTTCCCCTCTCCATCGATTTTAGTACAGTGCTATAAAAATTAATAACACTAGGGGGAGCCCCAGAGGCTTCTTTAATAGCTTTGTAGCTAGAGATCAGTGGGATCGGATGTTTAGAAAATGGAGACTACTGCTCAGATATTTCACCTGAAAAGAACCCAGGAATCTCACACATCTTTGTTTGAAATTTACTAGAGATGTTTCTCACTCTGTGCTCAGATCTGCTGAGCAGTTAACATGTTTATCTGCAACAGAAATAAAGACAGCATCCTCAATATAACTTCAACCATTTCTCATCTGTGACTAACAGCTTTCTCAGTTTTGAAGCTGTGAATAACTGTCAGGAATGATCAGAAAGCTAATAATGTCTATCAGTAAGTTTTAAGAAAGTCATAAATATTTTCCTCTTTCCTGAGCCACTTCTGAGAGACAAAATATTCCTCTGGGCTCTCCCTTGTCCTTTCTTTCTCCATTAGTATGGGTGCAGCTGGAATGGAGGAGAAGGTGGAGAGGGAGAGCCTGAAATAGCCGTGGGTGTGTAGGCAGAGGCCTGACCACTGGCATGCATAAGGAAACAGCCTCCACTGCTCTGCACACACACAGCAGAAGCAGTGCTACACAGGCCAGGGGCCCGCGTATGAATCCACAACCCAACCCCACCCTCCACTATTCCAGTCCTGCTTCACTACAACCTCTCTGTTCTCCCAGAGGATCTGCCAGCACCAACAGCAAGACACCGAGGGACAGCACTGTAAAGAAAAGGAAATGAGCAGAGGATGATTAGAAAGGGTTGTGGGATTTTAATTTCTTTTGTTCAGCTGAATTGTTGTTTTGCTTTCCTTCATTTAAAAAAAATGGCAGTTAAAAGATTTATGGGACCTTATTAAAAACAACTAAACTGCTTGTTTCCATATGGAGTGTTATTTTTAGGCTAAATGAAATATTCACATTTTACAATGGAGAAGAAATAAAGGGAGAAAACAAAATATTAGTTGCCATGAATTTTAGTTGTAACGTTAGTCATACCTAATTTTTGCTAGGTTTCCGTAAATCACACCTTGCCACGGCTTATTGTCCACCTGACACTAACACAACCTCATTGAGGCTTAATACACTTGGAGGAGAATCCTAACTGCCCAGATCTGCTATGTTGGCCAACACTACCCAGTGGGCAAACAACGTTAATGTGACGTCTTTTTTTTTTTTATTCTGGTCGCGATGTCACATAGATTTTGGCTGTGTATATGACATCAATATAATGTTGAAATACGACTTGAATTTGTATTTTAAGCAGTATGTTGAAATTTGGTTGGGGTTGCAACTAAAATATTGCTTAAGGTGTGGGTCCAGTTCTTATCTACAGCATTTCCATTAACATACTCCTAAACATGTTATGGCTTTGCTATCGCTATTTTATTTATTTTATTATTATTGCCATTCATATTAAACTTCTCAAATGCCTCGCTTAAAACCACACTGTGTATATGTATATTTGTGCTGCGCTTTGACATATTTGCTATGATTACATTCATTCATTCATTATCTGTAACCGCTTATCCAGTTCAGGGTCATGGTGGGTCCAGAGCCTACCTGGAATCATTGGGCACAAGGCAGGAATACACCCTGGAGGGGCCTAACTAATGTCTAATGTGAATGCCAGTTGAGCTCACCAGGACTCTTCAACTTTCATGTTTGTGTTGAATCTTACACACTGTTCATAAATCAGTGCTGATGCTTTTGTTTGTCTTGATTTAGTCAAAGCAAAATTACTGTTATTCAAAATGTTATTATTAATTTGTCTTGTCCTGTTCTCTTTTCTTATTATTATTCTACGCTCAAAATGTTAAATTTTCAAGCTAGAACCACGAAACAACACAGGATGGTAAATCCTATACTAAATTGGGTTGCTTGTGATTACAGTTTTCGGAATACGAGCTTCCAAAATCTGAATTTCCCAAAATTCCAACCCTATTTCAAAATATAATGGAAGACTTTTTAAGGTGGTATTTTAAAAAAATGTTTCTCTTTCTATGAAGTGGTCATTTACTTAATCTTAAACCCAAAATACAATGGCAGTTTTTTATGTGGATTTTTTAATGTGGTGTTCAATGTATCTTAGCAGTGTTTTAAGGATTATTTCAAGTTGTCATTTATTTAAGGTGGAATTCTAATTTAAATGGCCATTTTTAAGGTGGAATTTTTTAAAATGTGGAAGCCTAAATAAAATTGGAATAAATTAAATAAAATAAAATAAAATAAAATAAATTTTTTCATGTGGAATTTGGCCTATAAAACACAAGTGGCCTATAAAATATAATGGCTTTTTAAGGTGTTGTTTTTATAATGTTACAGTTTCAATGAAGTGGTTAAACTCAAAATAAAATGACTGATTTTTTTAATGTGTGTTTTTTTTAAATGTGGTGGAGTTATTTAAAGTGGTCATTTATTGAACATGGAAGTCTAATTTAAATGGCCGTTTTTTAATGTGGCATTATTTTAAAGGTAGTATTGGATTGATTGTTTTACAAATTTAACCTCATAGTTATTAAGCAGCATATAACCTAATGTTGCAATGATGTTGAGCAAAACATGAACAAATTCAAAGTTTGTTCACAAACTTTCACCCTCTGGTTGATATATGTCACTTTTGAACCTAAATATTGAGGCTTGCCTTAAAAGCGATGTTCACAATTTTAATCAAAGAACACTTTTATGAAATTCTGAAGATGTTTCTTCACTAATTTTTAGCTCTCCAAATTGCTTCCATGCTTGAAACGACATTTCATATGTTTAAGAAGCCCTGGTGTTTTACACGGGTGAAAAAAGAAGTGTCTAAGTTCAGTATGCTAGGCTATCTCTCTCTGTGCTCACAGTGGTTAAATGCCATTTTGGAAGTTTTAGACAACATAGAGACAACCAATTGCTGAAAAGTATAAACTGAGATGAGAATATTGCTCTATTCCTGCTCCATAGGTGGATATATTGACTTATTTTTTACTCTAAATTCGAGAGAGGGCTAACTATGAAAGTAAACACAGAATGAAAGTGCTACAAAATTAAATAACTCAAGTTACAAATGAGTTTCTGTGGCCAGCGAATAATTACAAAAGTTGCACATATGAATAAAAAGCTGTACCAGAATACCATTGCCTTCTCTGTGCCCTTGTTCCCTAAGCCCTGTGCCGGGTATAAAATTATCTTATTTGAGCAGTTTTCTGACCTTCCTCCCTTCTTTGATACTCACTACAATACTATTTGAATAAATGCCAGAAACAAGGCCAAATGAAAAGTATAGCAATGATCAGACTAGATTATACTGTATAATTACATAGTCCTAGATAAAGTGGAGTGCAACTTTACAAAGATTTATGCACATGTAATCTGTCCAACCAAAAAGCTTATGTCTAATAGGCCAAATTACTGTCTAATCTTGTTTGTGCTTTTGGGAGACATGACTTCACTTCCTGGGTGTTACAGCCATCCTCATTCCTGTCTCCAAAACCCTTTCTCTACTGTTAAAGATTGCTTAGTGCTGTTGAGTGTTTCTAAAATTGACTTCAACACACCCTCACCCTGAAATGTCATTACAACGCCTGTAGAAGATTAAAAAAAAATGTTAAACCTACCTCCAGACAAGGAGTTGACCACAGGATTGGACAGCCACATTGACTCTCACAATCATCAGCATTTAGCACAATGATTGCACTATAGTAGTATTACACTGTGTTTGCAGATTACAGCTGAACTTGGCTTATAAGGCCTAGACACTCAAGAGTAGCTAGGTATGTGGCTGGGATTTTTACTCAGTGACAGACAGTAAGCTGTTGTTTTTGTTTTCAGCCACAAGTAACAATTCAGCAGCAGATGGTTGTACTGCAGTGTCTCTTTGCCCCAGTGAAGGTGAGATCACATGATGTTCCAATGACAGTAATACAAGCGCCATCTTCTGGAAATAATCTGCATGTGCTCGCCCAGCAAAAAAAAAAAAAAAAATCTCAAAATACGAACATTTTTATGTTTTAGATATATACATTTGATTAAATGTTTTAATATTTCAATGAAGTATATAACATATATTATATAACATGTAAAATATGAGAATGACATACATCATGAATAGAATTTCTTCTCTTTTTTTCACCCAAGATAATATTTCCACAATAAATAAATAAATAAATAAATAAACAAATAAAGCAAGCAAGCATTTGAAAGCTGCATAATGACACGACAAGTAGTGTCATCTCTAGGGTCGCTGGGTCCTGTGAGGAGGTTGTTCTGTTTCCCCATGTGTCCACATGGGTCATCTGTACTAATGAATATTAAATATAAATTAATATGAGAGCTCATATCATTATTCAGTTTCATTTGTGATTTTGATTATCAAATTTCAGTGGTAAAACCTTTCTCTCATAGCTGTATGACTTCCAAAGTTCAGCATAAGTAGCTGTTTTAAGCATTTCTGTAGCATTCACCAAGACTGTTTTAAGCATTTTTGTAGCGGACACCAAGTACACAATATGTTATTACACAAGTTACCTGAACACTCAGTGAGACCTCAGTAGAGAACTAAATTGTTTGTATAAATTATATATCAATATTATCATAACTGTATTTTTTTAATTAACAGTAACCAGTGTGTACATTTCCAAATGGACATGAAATACTGACATTTTGCATAAATAATATATGTGAATAGAAGACAAATGAAATAACAATAATAAAAAAGCATACATTACCTTTGGAACATCCTGGAGAAACAAACCACATGAATCCACACAATGCTCTATCCTACAAAGGAACGTTGAAGTTTGCTCATAGCGTTTTTAGTAGCTCTCAGATTTTCCTAGAGGGAGAAAAGGGAACATATTAGTTCTGTATCCAAACACTTTTTGTCTCTGCTGATTTCTGAATAGAGATCATACACATTTTAGGTAAGTCCAATGTCAAGGGCTAAAAAAATTAGCTTTGCAATAGGGTGTTGCCAGCAACTTCAAGCCAAAACAGCTATTTTTTTGTACCTACATTATGAACTGAGCGAAATTAAACTAGTTTAATGTGACAAAACGTTTTGAACACACAACACATTCATTCATTCATTTATTCATTATCTGTAACCGCTTATCCAATTCAGGGTCGCGGTGGGTCCAGAGCCAACCTGGAATCATTGGGCGCAAGGCGGGAATACACCCTGGAGGGGGCGCCAGTCCTTCACAGGGCAACACAGACACACACAACACAATTCTTTATTATTAAGACCTTAATTTTTTTTTAAAAACAGGATGTAGCAATGCATTTGTGAAGCTAATGTATTATAGCCAGAGCTGCTTTATAGCAGTGCATTTGTAAAGCTAACAGGATGTAGCAGTGCATTTGCAAAACTAACAAGATTTAGCAGTGCATTTGCTAAGAATTAACAAGATTTGTTTCATCTTGGTGACATTACCATGTGGTTAGCTGAACAAATTTTGCTTAAAGAGCAAAGGTTTTGCTGTATAAAATACAAAATTGTAAAATCCTGGATTGTAAATGATCCAACAAAAATTAAAGGTCAGTTCCAACTTTTACAGAGTGCCATGAAGAATGAAGAACACTTCGGTAGCCTTCAAATATGTAACTCCCATGGCACTGAGATTAAAATTATTAAAATGTATGTAAATGTATGTGTGTGTGTGTTCATGTGTGTGTGCACGTACACAGGCATGTATGCACACATGTTTAGTGACCTCTTTCTTTCTTTGCAGGATTGTAAGAGCTTTTCATGAATGTGAGTGTACGTGTTGGAGATCCAGAGATGGATTCCCTGAGTATCCTCAGTACAGCAGAGTTGAGGCAGTTGCGGTTCTGCAGGTACACAGACACAGGTTGAGCGCTGGTGCACTCAGCTCGATGTTTATCTGCTATTGCTGGAATGCACAGTCACTGCAGTGTGTCACGTACAGTAAAGGCCTCCATCTAGCATGCATGCCCGAGAGAGAGAGAGAGAGAGAGAGAGAGAGAGAGAGAGAGAGAGAGAGAGAGAGAGAGAGAAAGCCAATCAGCTCTTTAGAGCCTTAGCCCTGTACAGGCTACCTGCCAATGGGAGCCTAAATTGTGTTATGTCACGAGAGCACTGGGTTAAGGTGTACAGGGTTATGGAAAGGTCAGTTTTAGTTTCCTTTCAAAAATATCAGTTACATCTCTCCATTTTTTAGTGCTTCAGAGTTGTTACGTCTGCAGTGTGAAAATACATTGTAAATTAACGTCATATTTCTGCATACTGTAGATTGGTTCTTTGATCTATGAGAATTTCATTATCTAATTTTTCCCTAATCAGTCACACTTTTCAAGGTACATTAGGCATATATACAGGGCTGGGTAATGATGTGTAACAGTTTAGCTCCCTAAATGCTCCCTACGCAGATATACATTGTGTTCATTGTGCACAAGGTTTTAGCAATGCCTTGTAAGAAAATTTTGGGGTTATTTTTAAACAGATGTATACTTGTAAACTTTCAATCAAGTTTTATTTAATTTAAAATTAAATATAATTTATTTTGTTGCAATCCCAATATTGAAATTTGCAGAACATACAAACCGGATTACAAAAAATTTGGGACACTAAACAAAATTGTGAATAAAAACTGAATGCAATGTGGAGGTGCCAAAATCTAGTATTTTATTCAGAATAGAACACATCACAGATCAAAAGTTTAAACTGAGAGAATGTATAATTTTAAAGGAAAAATGTTGTTTCAAAATTTCATGGCGTCAACAAATCCCAAAAAAGTTGGGACAAGGCCATTTTTTACCACTGTGTGGTATCCCCCCTTCTTCTGACAACACTCAGACGTCTGGGGACAGAGGAGACCAGTTTCTCAAGTTTAGAAATAGGAATGTTCTCCCATTCATGTCTAATACAGACCTCTAACTGTTCAATCGTCTTGGGCCTTCTTTGTCGCACCTTCCTCTTTATGATGCGCTAAATGTTCTCTATAGGTGAAAGATCTGGACTGTAGGCTGGCCATTTCAGTACCCGGATCCTTCTCCTACGTAGCCATGATGTTGTGATTGCTGCAGAATGTGGTCTGTCATTATCTTGCATAAAATGCAGGGTCTTCCCTGAAAGAGATGACGTCTAGACAGGAGCATATGTTGTTCTAGAACCTGAACATAGTTCTCTGCATTAATGGTACCTTTCCAGAAATGCAAGCTGCCCATGCCACAAGCACTTATGCAACCCCATACCATCAGTGATGCAGGCTTCTGAACGGAGCGTTGATAACAACTTGGGTTATCCTTGTCCTCTCTGGTCCGAATGACATGGCGTCCCAGTGTTCCATAAAGAATTTCAAATCGTGACTCATCTGACCACAGAACAGTCTTCCATTTGGCCACACTCCATTTTAAAAGACCCTTGGCCTAGTGCAAACATCTGAACTTGTGGAGCTTGCTTAGAAATGGCTTCCTCTTTGCACTGTAGAGTTTCAGCTGGCAACAGCGGATGGCACGGTGGATTGTGTTCACTGACAATGCTTTCTGGAAGTATTCCTGAGCCCATTCTATTATTTCCTTGACAGTGGCATTCCTGTTTGAGGTGCAGTGACGTTTAAGGGCCCAGAGATCACGAGCATCCAGTAGAGTTTTACGGCCTTGACCCTTACGCACAGCAATTGTTCCAGATTCTCGGAAACTTTTGATGATGTTATGCACGGTTGATGATGATAACTTAAAAGTCTTTGCTATTTTATGCTGGGTAACACCATTCTGGTATCGCTGCACTATCTTTCTGCGCAACAATGGTGGAATTGGTGATCCTCTTACCATCTTGGCTTCAGAGAGACACTGACACTCTGAGAAGCTCTTTTTATACCCAGTCATGTTGTCAATTGACCTAATTAGAGTTAATTGGTCTTCCAGCTGTTCGTTATATGCTCAGTTTCCTTTTTCCAGCCACTTATTGCTACTTGTCCCAACTTTTTTGGGATTTGTTGACACTGTGAAATTTTGAATCAACATATTTTTTCTTTAAAATGTTACATTTACTCAGATTAAACTTTTGATCTCTCATCTATGTTCTATTACGTATAATATATTGACATTTGCCATCTCCACATCATTGCATTCAGTTTTTTATTCACAATTTGTTTAGTGTCCCAACTTTTTTGGAATCTGGTTTGTACTATAAATATTAGATTTTTTAGATTAGATTCAACTTTATTGTCATTGTGCAGAGTACAAGTACAGGGCCAATGAAATGTAGTTAGCATCTAATTAGAAGTGCAATATATAACATTATTTACATAATTTACATAAAGTGCAGTTGTGATTATTTATGTAAAGTGCAGTTGTGAAATGACATTATGATTATGGATTGTGATTAAAGTGCAGTTGTGATATGACATTGTGATTATGGAAGTTAAGTAACCATATATACATACTGAAATATAAAAAAATGTAACAAAGTAACATTGTGTAGGTGATGCATTAAGTACTGAGGGATAAATTAAATACAACTAACAGAAGGTGCAATGTAATGATTGTGCAATGTTTGTTTAAAGTGCCTGAATAGTGTTCATCCAGATAACAGCCTCAGGAAAAAAACTGTTACGTCTGCCAGATGGTAAAAGGCTGAAAAGTCCATGATTTGGGTGGGTGACGTCCTTGACGATGTTTCTTGCCCTGCCCAGGCAGCGTTTGTGGTAGATGTCCTCGATGGTAGGTAATTCGGTGCCTGTGATGCACTGTGCTGTTTTTACCACCCGCTGGAGAGCTTTGCGGTCTGCAGCACAGCAACTGCCGTACCATACAGAGATGCAGTTGGTAAGTATGCTCTTGATAGTACAGCGGTAAAAGTTCACTAGTATCCTGGGAGACAAGTGAGCTTTCTTCAGACTCCAAAGAAAATAGAGGCGCTGCTGCACCTTTTTGATGAGGACGGAGGAGTTCAAGGACCAGGTGAGATCATTGGAAATGTGGAGACCAAGGAACTTGAAACTGGACACCTGATCCACTGCAGTTCAGTTGATGTAAATGGGGGCATGAGCTTGGTTCCTAGTCCGTCTGAAGTCCATGATGATCTCCTTTGTTTTGAGTGTGTTTAGTACCAGGTTATTGTTGTGGCACCACAAGGACAGATGATGTACTTCATCCCGGTAGGCTGTTTCATTATTATCTGTAATCAAGCCTATCACCGTGGTGTCATCTGCGAATTTGACTATGGTGTTTGAACCATAGGCAGGTACACAGTCATGGGTGAAGAGAGAGTACAGAATCTAGCTCAGAACACAACCTTGTGGAACGCCAGTGTTCAAGGTGATGGTTGATGAGTGAAGGCTGCCTAATCTAACAGAACAGAATATACCACAAAACATAAAAATTAAGTGTCTAAAAAATACCCAGAATTATATAGGGCACCAGCAGTGAATTAAACAATCTGATATCGCACAGAATAGTTTAATTTTTTTTTAAAGTCCATAAGTTCTTGCACACCACTGGCAGCTGAGTATTCTTCCACTGGAGATGGCTGGTTCTCTCACGCTTATTGGCCTTTATTGTTCCACAGAATCGTTTAAGGATAGAACCTCTAAATGAGCATCTTGAAGTTACAGGATTCTTTACCAATTATGACCAAACTTTTAAATTATGTGGAAAAATCTATAATCTCACAAATAAGCGTTTGTCACTCTGTTATTTCTCAGGTTTAAATCAAACCTGGGGTCCTTGTGCCTACCCGTCAAAGGATGTCGCAGTACTATTTTTAACCATTAGGGCCTGGGGGCAGTGTTGCTCCTGCCTTAATGCCCACTTTGAGAACTAAGCAGCACAGATGCTTTTTGTGGCAGAGAGCGTTATCAGAAGTGAACACTTATCATCAGATTCACATCAGATTATGATGGTATTCCTGTCCTCTTTCCTATTACCTGAGTTCAGGCAGAGTACATCACTCAGTCCCAAAGAGATTAGTGTCAAATTCTTTATCAAACGCCTGGCTCATGACTTAATGTCACGTTGTGGAACTCAAGTGCAGAATGCCAGGAATGCATATGCGTGCAGTCATCTCTTTGTTATACTTTGATTATTATGAATTAAACTTTGAAGATATGAAGCTATGCCCTGTGATGAGCTGCCATCATGTCCAGACTGTTTTCCTGCCTTGTGGCCTATGATTGTGGGTGGGCTCTGCAACCACCACAGCTCTGGTCAGGATGAAGTAGTTACCGAAGATGTAGGAATGAATGATTACGTGAATTATGAAGTGACCACTATTGTCCTGTGGATGGAATGTCTTCCTGGAAGAGGCCCAGCCTGTGAGACTGTACTATTGTGTACTAAGTACATTCTACGAATGCAGTGTTAGATGCTCATCTTTATTAAAATGACATACATTACTGCAGATCTATCAGTGATGTGTACTCTTAAGAATATATATATTTTTTCTTATTACTTCTGCTATTCACAATAATTGCTACTATTTTAAAACAGTAAAACATGGAAAAATGGTGTACGTATAGGATAGAATTCTCACTGAAAAATGAATTATGCTAATTTAAAGCAACTTTGCATAATTACATTGTTTAAGATATTAACTAAGCCATCCCAATCAGTTTGAATTATGAAATTTGAAAAGAAAAAAATCTAAATAAAAAAAATGGAGTGGTGATAAGAACTAGATATCCGCAATGAGCACTGCATGGAAAAACATATAGGTCCAAACCCTGGCTCCTACATGCTCAAAGAAACTGTCACTGTGGTAGTACCCTCAAGGCAACATCTTCAGTACATTTCCTTAGGGAACATCCATCCATTATCTGTAACCGCTTATCCAATTTAGGGTCGCGGGGGGTCCAGAGCCTACCTGGAATCATCGGGCGCAAGGCAGGAATACACCCTGGAGGGGACACCAGTCCTTCACAGGGCAACACAGACACATTCACTCACACCTACGGACTCGCCAATCCACCTGCAACGTGTGTTTTTGGACTGTGGGAGGAAACCGGAGCACCCGGAGGAAACCCACGTGGACAACACACCAACTCCTCACAGACAGTCACCCGGAGCGGGAATCGAACCCACAACCTCCAGGCCCCTGGAGCTGTGTGACTGCGACACTACCTGCTGCGCCACCGTGCCGCCCTCCTTAGGGAACATAATTGTACATTATTCTAGTTGTATTCTATTGTAGATTTTAAAATTCTGTTGATTTCATATGCCCCAATTCATCTCCAGGACTTTTATTTTACACAGTTCTACAATGAAAACAGATATTCAACTCTCCTCCTGGAGAAGAGAATGTTATGTAACCTTTAGGGAATACAACTGGACTTTAAAACCACAGTTGTACACAGTAAATACACCAGGGTTAAATCAACACAATTACACTATGGAATTGTACAGTTTGCTGAAGTGAACCATGTCCGTTGTGCAAATGTGCACACCTTATGTATGCTACCTAAGCATTTATTCATTTCCTGTAACCACTTTATTAGTTCAGGGTCATGGGTCAGGAGCCTACACAGTCACACACTCACATCAGTGGGCAGCCCCCACTGCAACAAAACCCACAAAAATGTATTTTTGGATTGTGGGGGAAACCCACACAGATACTGGGAGAACACATCAACCTCCTCAAAGTCTGAATGTGGTGACTGAACCCAGAACCACAGGGCCATGGAGCAGTGAGAGCACCACTTCCAAGCAGAGGTAGAGTGATGTTGCATTTTATTTAAAATGTCATACTTTTGCATGTTTTTAAATTTGTACATTTGTACATCTTCTACTCCAAGTCTTCAGCTGGAAAAAAAAATCTTTCTATATATAACAAGTTTTCTCTTTTAATTGTATTTTGTTTCGCTGAATGAATTCGAATACTTTTTAACTATTGAAAGTGTGAGTTTCGATACCTATATAAAGAGCAAGACTATTTTATGTAAGGTCCTAATCATTCTATCAAAAGCTCCTATTCAAGCTCAGGTCTGCGATCTCTATCTGATGTTCTGATAGGCACGGATGATTTTACCCACCTCTTCACTTCCAATTTCAACTGTTTCAGCTCTAGTGTATCTGAATGAGATGAGTCACAGTACAGTGTGTGTGTAAGTTTTGTGCTGAAGCGTAAGACCTTGAGCAGCTGTGGGCTTTTGGATAATATATTTGTCTGTAGGATGGGGTGTAATCTGTAAGCTCTGACCTGAACAGAGCCGGGTCATGGCTGGATGCATGACTGTTATCGCCTCATCTCTTGTGTCTACTTTTGAGTTAACCCAAGAATGGTGGGCAGGCACCAATAATGCAGTGCCTCCCCCACACTCAGTGTGTGTGTGTGTGTGTCTGTGTGTGTGCGTGCAATGTATTTCCAAGTAGAGACAATCCTTTATGTGGGCCTGGAACAATATGGTCTTCTCCAAGAGAAAAAGACTTCGAAGAAACTGCACGTAGCCGTCGTAGCGGTGCCCATGAGAACCCCCCTCTACAGACACACACACACACACACACACACACACACATACACCTCCATGAGGGCCTTGCTGTCCCCACCTAGCTCCTTCATAACATGCTGGCTCACTTTGAGCTTTTTCAATACACTGTTCTTTCCTTAAATAGCTGCTATTGCATGCACATCTAATCCAAGACATGCACGGACACTAGTCATTTTCAGTTTGTCACTTTGTCAATCACAATGTGCAGCTAGCAAGTTCACAACCACAGGCAGGAACTTCACAAAAGTGGTCTCAATATGCGATGTCCCCTTCTATACTGAGACCCAAAAACAAAAGCTTGAAAGAGATCTGTATGTTAGTTGGTAACCCAGGCTTTCAGATATGATATCATCAGTGAGATGTCTCACTACCCGGCAGGACATTCCATGATGACACTGAAACAAATGCTTGAAAGTGAACATATAAAGAAAAGACTGCTATACTCATCAGTCCAAGGAAGCAATTTGCATGCAGAATACATGTTCTGGAAGGTTGCCAGCTCAATCCCTACAGCCAGCAGGAACATCCTGGGCTGACATGCCATTGAACAAGGCACCTAAAGCCCAAAAATACTCTCCATTTTGAAGGTGGCTGCTGCTGCTCCAAGAAGCTCCATTTTCACTGCCACACACCACTAATTGTTTTCCTCCCCTCCTCCAAACGTTACATAGTGAAGTTTCTGCAGTGCTGAGCCCAGAGTAGCAACGACAGAGGCTCTGTTCTTCTTATTACTGGTCTATGGAGCAACACAATGATGAAGCAGTAATTTTAACGTGAAAATATTACATAATGTTCCTTTTAAAGTAGTTTACACTTTTGTTGGGCATTTGATCTACTGTGTTGGAGTTATACCCTGTCAAGGGTGCTTTGCTGTCTGCCTTTGCGCTTGATGATTCCAGTAATGTAGAAGAAGAATGAATGTATGATCTGTTTTAAGGCCTTTCCTGTTTGAATGCACCTGTATAGACAGTCTGATATTTTGCATCTAACCATATCTGACAACATTACCACACTGAGGTATTGATGTAGTAATGGGTTCTTTGAAAAGTAAATAGATAGTGAGGGTGCACTGTAGTGTGGGGGAAATGTGAGTGTGGTGGGTAGATTGCTGCAGTGATAATGGCTCACTGTGCATGTTGTGACAGACAGATGATAATGGTGTGCTGAGTGTTTTTTTCCCTATCTTTTTTTCCTGTCTTTTGTGTCTGCAGAGGAGGGGTGGTGATTAAGTAACCCAGGCTCTGTTCACATTTGCAGTAAGTTTTACTCTTCTGGTGGATTATTCTAGAGTTGTAGAGCGATATATTGCAAGTACTCCATTACTGTGTCTGTTTGCCGGACAGCCTACCAGACTGGCCTAGAAGAGGCATTTTCCCTTACTGACTGACTAACTCCTAAAGTTGACATGCAAATACACAAGTAGGAATGTTATATGAATAATAGGAAATAAGACAGGAACACACTCTGTTTATGTGTGTTTCTGGGGCTGTGTTTGTCGCGACACCATGCTCGTTGGCCAGAGCCGTGGCTCGGTGTTGGTTAGGTACGTTTCTCTGATGCTCACAAGCTCAGCAGGATGGCTCGGAACTTTGCAACATTTAGTCTTATTGCACGTGAGTTGTGTCTTTGCCTGAAATATTGTAAAGGAAAAAGTTGGGGAGACATTTTGTGATGTTAGAGTGTTTATAAAACTCCATATAACTGCACACAGCCACCTTAAAATTCACATGATTTACTCTAACCTTTGATTACATTAAATGAATAAGAAATTGTAATTCTTAAAATCAACAACATATTCTTGGCCTTCTTTGATCTTTGGTGGTAGATCATCTAGTAAACAAAATGAACAAGAAAAACACTGATGCTGAACAAAAATGTGTGCTCCTTTTTCATTTCTGCATTTATTAGTCCTGCCCTCGATATTTTCTGTACAACACAATCACATAATTAAAACTACATTTAAACAAACATTGATATGAAGCACCAAAGCTTCTCCAGACCTTCCAATGACAAGGATATGTATTTTGGGCTTTCCTGTTTTTGAAATGCCAGAAACACCTCTGTGACAATGGCTATATGGCTAATGGCTGTCTAGTCTTGTTTGTTAACATTTTGTCACTGTCCAGAGAAAAAACATGAACCTGCAAAATAGTAACTTTGTAGGAGAAGGAGAACACCTAATTTTCAAAGAAAGACTGTAAAAATATTTTATTCCAAGTAATTTTGGAGCATTTCTATTGGTCCATTCATCATTGAATTTTCACAGAGTTGCTGTGTTCAAATGGTTTAGTAAACAAAAAATTGCTACATGTTCTCATTTGGATATATTTAGTGTAGTTTATGCTATATTATCTAGTTATCTACCAGGAGTCCCGGTACATGTGATTGTCTTTGAGGGGGTTGGTGTGTTTTCCCTGTGTCCACATTGGTTTCCTCTGGGTACTCCTCCCATGGTACTGCTGTGGGTTTCCTCCCACAGTCCAGGTGAATTGGCTACTCGAAAGTGTCCATAGGTGTGAATGTGTGACTGTGTGTCCCTTTGCGAAAGACTGGTGCCCCTGACCAGGGTGTGTTCCTGCCTTGCATCCAGTGATTCTGGGTAGGCTCTAGACCAACCGCGACCCAAATCTGGATAAGCGGATACAGACAATGAATGAATGAATGAATGAATGAATGAATGCTTCCTGGAATGGGCATAAGGAAGGAACACACCCTGGACAGGGTGCCAGTCCATCACAGGGCATCAATCACCCACATAAGCACTCACAAACTTCAACCAGTATGCACACAGCTAGTCAATCCACCCGCAAGTATGTGTTTTTGAACTGTGGGAGGAAACCCACGCAGACAAGGAGAGAACACACCAAGCTACTCACAGACTCAAGGTGGGTATTGTACACAGGACATGGGGATTCTGGAGCTGTTTGGTATTGGCAGTACTTGCTGTACCACTATACGGCCCACATCTACAGTTGGTTGGACAATGAAACTGAAACATCTGTCATTTTAGTGTGGGAGGTTTCGTGGCTAAATTGGACCAGCCTGGTGGCCAGTCTTCATTAATTGCACATTGCACCAGTAAGAGCAGAATGTAAAGGTTTAATTAGCAGAGGGTAAGAGCACAGTTTTGCTCAAAATATTGCAATGCACACAACATTATGGGTGACATACCAGAGTTCAAAAGAGGACAAATTTTTGGTGCACATCTTGCTGGCGCATCTGTGACCAAGACAACAAGTCTCTGTGATGTATCAAGAGCCACGGTATCCAGGGTAATGTCAGCATACCACCAAGAAGGACGAAACACATCCAACAGGATTAACTGTGGACGCTAGAGGAAGCTGTCTGAAAGGGATGTTCGGGTTCTAACCCGGATTGTATCCAAAAAACATAACACCACGGCTGCCCAAATCACGGCAGAATTAAATGTGCACCTCAACTCACCTGTTTCCACCAGAACTGTCTGTCGAGAGCTCCACAGGGTCAATATACACGGCCGGGCTGCTATAGCCAAACCTTTGGTCACTCATGCCAATGCCAAATGTGGGTTTCAATGGTGCAAGGAGCACAAATCTTGGGCTGTGGGCAATGTGAAACATGTATTGTTCTCTGATGAGTCCACCTTTATTGTTTTCCCCACATCCGGGAGAGTTATGGTGTGGAGAAGGCCCAAAGAAATGTACCACCCAGACTGTTGCATGCCCAGAGTGAAGCATGGGGGTGGATAAGTGATGGTTTGGTCTGCCATATCATGGCATTCCCTTGGCCCAATACTTGTGCTAGATGGGCACATCACTGCCAAGGACTACCGAAACTTTCTGGAGGACCATGTGCATCCAATGGTTCAAACATTGTGTCCTGAAGGCGGTGCTGTGTATCAGGATGACAATGCACCAATACACACAGCAAGACTGGTGAAAGATTGGTTTGATGAACATGAAAGTGAAGTTGAACATCTCCCATGGCCTGCACAGTCACCAGATTTAAATGTTATTGAGCCACTTTGGGGTGTTTTGGAGGAGCGAGTCAGGAAACGTTTTCCTCCACCAGCATCACGTAGGGACCTGGCCACTATCCTGCAAGAAGAATGGCTTAAAATCCCTCTGACCACTGTGCAGGACTTGTATATGTCATTCTCAAGATGAATTGATGCTGAATTGGCCGCAAAAGGCGGCCCTACACCATACTAATAAATTATTGTGGTCTAAAACCAGGTGTTTCAGTTTCATTGTCCAACCCCTGTATGTATCTATGTTGTAAATGATTTTTGTATATGTTTTTCAGCAATCCTGAGTCGTCACCAGTTTCACCCCTTAGCTAGGACTCTGTCCTACACAATTACAACAAACCTTGTAGGTGAAGATAAGCACATTCTTTCTCCAATAAATATGATGTGCCATTAACATACCGTCACTGGAGAGTTGCTAAAGGAGAGAAAAGTGTAGATCTGTTGTGTGAGCTGACAGGTGTCTAACCTAGACAGGCTCGTACTGTGACTTGGGGGGGGGGAGGTTTGTCCATCTTTCCAACCCAGGAAATTAAGCCAATAGTGTGGACTTGGATAGTAAGGCATTACTGGTATCAAACTGACAATCTCCATGATATGCCTCACCTTGGTACTTTAAAAAAATTGTTTAACTCTGGATAGACATACACATTGAAGGAGAAATGTATAGTGAAATTTAAATGCAATAAAAAGGGAATTTTGTACATATGTACTGATTACTTACACAGGTTCTGTTGATCATCCATATAATTTCAATTTTGATTCTTACTAAAAGTATTTTTCTCAAGACATAAACCCTGAGACATTTTTCTAATTATTTCCCTTTTCTAAATATTATGACATTAAAGGACATAATCATTAGAAAAACAGAATGTATGAAGAAAACAGCATATAATTCTAAATTTTTAAGACATTGTACATTAGAAATAAAGTATGACTGTTTATGTTATCTGTTTAACTTGTATTTTTTTTGTTGTTGTTTAATTGGACACGTCATGTTATCACTGAGGGAACAAACAGATCCAAAATTTTAATTCGTTTAGTAGAGGTAAAATGTTCCCAAACTTTAGGTTCATAAGACAAGATTATTTCCAGGTTATTTTAAATCAAGTTATTTTATAGCAGCACTATGTAAGATGTTGTATTTTTTTTCCTGAGCTCCCCTACAGTTGCAGAGTGTAATTCTCTATTACAGCACTGTCCTCCTGAAAGTTACATAGTACAGTTTCTGCAGTTCTGAGCCCAGTAATAGTGACAGTGGCTCTATCGCGATGATTTTGAAGCTGAAATTTTAAGGTAAAGTGTTCCTTTAAACAAAAAAATCATCTACATTGGTGTATAACAACATCATTATATAATTAATATACATTCTCTTGCATGAGAATGATATAATATATATTACATAAACATAATTCTTTCTAAACTTGATATTGCTTTACAGCTTTTCAAACAAACAAACAACAAACACACAAAAATTATGTTAAACTAACACTTTAGTCCAGTTAATACCCTCACAGGCCCAAAGAGAGCTCCTCAGCCACACACCATTATATATGAATCAATAACATCACGTATTTCTGGTGTTGACACTGATATTTGGTGACAAACTGATTCCATCTACATAATGTCAAATTTTGCAACTGCCGATGCAAATGAAGGCCTGAAGAAAAAACATTAGCAAGCCAGTCATTAGCTAGCAGCCTTGCTGGGAATGACATAGTTCAAGGTTGATCAGATTGCACATTCATGGACTGCGCATTGCCCAGCACATTTATTTAATCTGAAGACAGAAGAGCTACATAGGACTGTACAATCCTCTAGTAATTTTGAGTAAGTTCTTGAAATGTTCAACTGTCAGACTGTGTTTTATCTTACATACCCTAAGTGTATATAGTCAGTGCTTTGTGCTTTTTTGTGTGTGTTGGTTGTATGTCTTTTCACAATTCGAACATCGATTCATATTCATGGGATTGAAAAAAAAGGAAAGAAAATACATTTAGCTCAATAATTTGCTGTTCTCCTTTTCCATTTAGGCCTATAACCAATTTTACAAGATGTTTATTTCATTATTGCTTTAAGTCTGTGTTTCAGTCAGAAATGTGACTCAGTTAATCAGTGACTTTAATGAACTTTGCCTTTTTGTTGCTTTACTAGTTATTTCAGAAAGTTTAACTGTGATGAAGTTTGAGTGTTATATGTAACAAGCTTTGTGGATATATACACATACAGATCTTCTAATGAAACACCATTTTCATGGATATGGTGCTTCGAATTCTGCATATCTTTTTGTGAGTTTGCCATTGAAACTATTTATAATGAATTTCATTATAAAATTATTATCAAGGCACTTCAGAGAATATTGAACTGGTTCAGTATAATACCAGGTAAAGTAAGTAACATTTTTATTAAGGTAAGTAACATTTTTATCAGTTCCTAAAGTGATCCACAGATAATGCATTTGAAGTTTAAAAATTCACCATATGCTTTAAAAGGAAATTCTATTGAACTTTCAAACTTCTGTAGGCTAAATTACATAACTGAGGGATTTGATGTACATTTTCCTGGGAAATTAAAGTGACAAATTTGCAAGTTTTAACATTCATCCTCTTGATGAGAGCGAAGATGAGAGCGAAGTATTATGATGGTTTGGGATGAGGTTTTTAGCTAAAAAAAAAACACACACACGTATATATATATATATATATATATATATATATATATATATATATATATATATATATATATATACGTGTGTGTGTATGTGCGTGTTTAATTAACTATGATTTATATATATAAAACGCACACACACACACACACACACATATATATATATATATATATATATATATATATATATATATATATATATATATATATATATAATTTAAGTATTAAAATGTTGCAGAAACTAACTTTGTGACATTGTACTCTTTTAATTAAGCTGTTATTATTTGAAAACTGAGTTTTTTTTAGAGATGTAGTCTTAACCCTTCATTTTCTGAATATTTTAGCTAGGTATAATTCAATTGGGTGAGTGGAGTTGTAGCAAAACTGAGGGTGAGTTTGAAAGTTTGAGGGTTTATTAATTAATGGCGTAATATGGCAACTACAGACTCTGCTGGTAACATTTTAACTTTAGCTGTGCTATTCTAAAGAAAATTCGCTACCTTGACATTTATCGTTAGCCTAGCAACTACTGTTATGTTTCCCCCGGAACCTTTGATGCGAACAGAAAGTCCGCCTTCACTCCGGAGTGTTGTTGTTGTTGCGGCGGTGTCTATCAGACGGAGGGCAGTTGTTTTCTCGGGTGTGAGAGCAGTAAGATCCAGTCTTTCAGGGATTTACAATTCTTATTAACTATCTCTGTGTTTTAAAGGCGACAGTGCTTTATATACGTTATGTTGCAATTTCGTAGCAGTCACGCTACGACCGTCCTAAGGTCAGTTTATTAGTAGCTGAGCTGGGTTTAGCTGTGGTTCTGTAGAGTAGAGAACTGTGCTGTGACTGTAGTAAGTAATCATTTATTTCCCCCCTTTTATTATATCATAGCCTATATCTATATGTATTATAACCTAGAATTTGTGTCATACTTTTTACAAGCAGCTTGCCCTTATGCATGAATGAACCGTGCATTAAGGTTATTTTAAATAGCCAGGTATTTAGTCTGGTTCTAACTAGTGATGCCTAGAGGCTGGTCTGAGGATAATCTGGATTAAACTCTCTCCTCACTCACGTATAAAGCTCATTTAAGACTCTAACAACATACACTGATTACGAGGGAAAAGCCAGACAGGGTTGTAACCTAGGTCTGTAATTAAAAATAGCTCATAACTCCTTAAAAGGGCAGGATTTGAACAGTGGACCTCAAAAAAGTATAACATTCTAAAAATGTTTAAAAATGAGTGTAAAACATCTTTAAATCCCCCTTCCTCTTAAAACCTCATCTCTCTTCATCAAAATGACATGTTTTAAATATATCTCCAGGGAAGTTCCAGTGCCATAAAAGTGGCTTAGATATAATTCTTTGCCTTGGTTTATTAAGAACCAATCTATGGATGTGCGATTAGTCCTGGCCTCTGTCTCCACTTATTCTCTGCAGCTCTAAATCCCAGCACCACAAATTGACAGGGTTGCCTCTTTAGGTTTGTGATGTAAAAAAAAAAAAAAACTCACTGTCTGAATTCACCCCTTTGAGACTGTCCCTGGTTCTGTTTGAAAGAAGTGTTTGCTGCTAATTTTGTGCATGATACATGTTCTAGCATATGAAAACACTACATGAACATGTTATCAATGTAAAGAAAAAATTTACTCATTCATCTGGGAAATGATCTTTCAAAATCTCAAACAATGGTTTATTTATGCTTTGCAGTGATTTAGCAAACCTGCTTACAAAAGCATAAAACACTGGCATGCATAAAATGTTTTATTCTGCTCAACCAATCCACCATCTTGCTTCCTCCTGCTTATGTAGCATGTAAACCACACCCATTAATCATTGTCAAGAAGAAACAAGCAAGCAAAACCACATATGTTTTCCTGAGAATTTTAGTTGATAGATTGGAGTTTTTACCCATGTCCTGAGCAGGTGCTTTTGAAAGATTAAAGCAGGTAAAAAGCCATCAGGCCTTGAAGCAATTTGAATACCTTTGTCAGTGCTGTACCTTGTTTGTTTGCTTATTTAGTTATTTATTTACACCTTGACACATATAACAGTATAATATCAGAGTTTACATTTCTCAACTCTTTAAACAAATTTATCAAGTTTATTTAGTAAATGATACAGCATTATTAAACATACTGTTTTATAATGATTTGATTAGACTCCTTTTATGATTCTGAATTATTTGAAAATATACACAGAAGGTTCGGTTACTCCAGGTATTTTGCCCCAAATGCTAAGTCTACTTTCTTGAATGTGTCATAATTGATTGTCGAGAGTCAAGAGAGTTTTATTGTCAATTCTTCATATGTACAGGACATACAAAGGATTGAAATTACATTGCTCTCCTCTCCAAGATGCAGTGACATTTAATAAAAAATAGACTAAATTCAACTAAGCTAATATAAATATATGAAAGTGAACAAACAGAAGACAAGTGCAGGACATACGATACCAGCAGCTCACTGATAGACATACTTGAGACAATGGGACACTGACTGAAGACGATAACCTGATTTGGAGGTAGGATACTGGATGTACAGGGCAGAGTAAACATTCATTCATTATCTGTAAGCGCTTATCTAGTTCAGGGTCGCGGTGGGTCCAGAGCCAACCTGGAATCATTGGGCGCAAGGTGGGAATACACCCTGGAGGGGGCGCCAGTCCTTCACAGGGCAACACAGACACACACTTTTTGAGTCGCCAATCCACCTACCAAAATAAAAAAAATGTAATCTTCAGTCTGATGCGTGATAATTAATTTTTACATTTTATTTAAGCCCAATACAGTTAACAAGAAGAATAAATCAAATAAAACCTGTAATAATATGAGTACTAGACTATTTGAACACAATAGCCTGAAGTATTTACTGCAAGCATTTACACTGAGAGTTTAGATTACAAGCTTATAGAATGTGTTTGATGAGATCTGTTCTGTGTGTTTGTGCAGGATGGCTCAAGCTGATGGGAAAGTCCTGGCACTCGGGGTCCTGGCAGGGGCAGCAGGAATCAGCCTAGCTGCTGTCTGGTACCAGAACAGGCGAGCAGTAGCTAGTAGCACAGGGACGGGCACATGTCGTCCAGGACTGTACACTAGCAGCAATGCTGGCACTATAGCTCTGCAGGGTGGCCAGGCGGAGGTGCTGGATCGACTGGGGGCTCTAATCCAGTGTGTGTCGGAGCTGAAAGAAGAGGTAAAGGCTCTAAAAGATGCCCTGCCACATCTTCAGGACCATGTGAGGGATGAGTTAAGGGGAAGAACAGGGGCCCGTAAGGCCAGTCCTCTCAACAGAACCACACCAACTAGGAGGAAGAGAGCCAGCGGAGTGAACAGAGCTGAGGGGCAAAGCTCAGAGGAGGCGGAGAGTGAAGGAGGGTGAGTATATTTCATTGTATTTGGAGTAGAGGTGTATTATATGGACATATAATGAAATGCTCAATAAAGCAATTTGATGTTGTCATGAGAAGAACAGTTGTATTTTTACAATTACACAGTGTAGTCCAACTTTAGTTCTCTGCATCTTCCTTATCCCCATTTCACTCTGTTCTTCAATGGTCTCACAGGACCACTGCAGAGCAGGTATGATTTGGAGCATTCTCAGTGCTTCAGTGACACTGTTGTGCTGGTGGTGTGTTAGTGTGTGTTATACTGGTACCAGTGGATCAGACACAGCAGGGCTGCTACAGGTCTTAAAGCCCTCAGTCTCACAACTAGATTAAGAATAGCCCACCTACCAAAAACGTCTGGCAAACAGCGTCCTGTGGGTGCCGTACTGTGTTCACTAATGCAGGTGTAGAGGATGACCAACACAAACTGCAGATACAGATAAGCTACTCTCCCTGACTTTACATCTACAAAGTGAATCAAAAAGGTAGGTGTGTCTAACAGAGTGGAGGGTGAGTGGAAACAGTTTTCAAAAACTCTAGACGCACTGCTGTGCAACACACACTAACACATCACCACCATGTCTCAGTGGTAGTCCTGTAGTGGTCCTGACCATTGAAGAACAAGATGAAAGGGGGCTACAAAGTGCTTCTAAGTGGAGCTCATAAAATTGATATTTTTATGGAGATGCAGGTTTGTTGTGAGAGTTGCATTAATGAAATGAGGATAATCACCATGCTTTTTTATCATCAAGAGTTTTCTTTAGACCTAGAAGGAAAATATTGCTAACTTATAGCATCATTCACACTGTCACGCATAAAAATAGCGTTGTTAACAAACCTAATCTTATAATGCTGTATGACAAGTATTGGGATCTACAAAAATTTGAACAAAATTTGCAAAAGGGGTTGTTCTAGCTGCAAATGTTAGTATGTCTGTTCATTCTTGTCTTTTTTTTGGACAGTGGTATAATACAATGTCTTCTGCAATGTAAAACTGTAGATGAAAATTACAGATATTTGCTTAAATTTAGTTTTATTTTGTTTAATTTTCCATTTCAATCACTCCTTTAAGCAACAGTCAAATGCATCAGCTAGGGGCACTGCCTGCTTAGTTTATGAATCAGCATTGTTGCATTTATGTGTAACGTATAATTGTAATTCCAAATTCAAACATTCTCTTGCTCTTTTGTCATTTTATGATAACTGTTATGTAGTATTAAAAATGATAATTATTTTGTTCAACAAAAAATAACTAATAAATAAAAATGAGGCAATTTAAAGAATTTTTAAGACACTGCATTGATGACTTCCATCAAGGAAAAGCGCTGCAAAAGCATTTGCATTGATTAATTTGGTTCTTGGGTGTAGACAATTTATATGCAATGATTTTGATGGCAGCAATCGAGTAACTTTTGTATTATATTTGTATTTTGTATTTTTCTTTCTTTTAATAAAATGGCAATTGTCATTTTAAAAAAAAAAGTCCAAATCAAATGTCCAAAATCTTGGAGGTTAAGTGAATTGCCTACCCTGAAAATACTATCCTGGTGTGTGTGAGTGAGTGTGTATGTGAATGAATATCTGTGTGTGTATATGCCCAGATATAAATTGGTGCTCTATCCTGGGTGAAGCCCCTAGTACCTGATGCAGTCTTTAGGTGGACAGTCGTTCCTGTTTGAGAGTATGCTGTTTGTGGACTGGTTGTTGAATGGAATGGCGTTCTATGAAATGTTGATTACAAAACATTCTTGGGTGTCTAGAAAGGCGCTACATGTTTTATCATAAAATGTGCTTTACACAAAAATGCTTTAAAACGTATTTGTACACCTAATACTTGGTGCCACCATGCACTAGTGGACACTAATATTAATACAGACCCAATATGCTTTACTTTCCCCTTCAAATCCACCACTTAACACTGAGCAAAGATGCTAAGCTAGTTCAGTCACTCAGTAGTATTGTGGTTCACTTTGAAAAAAATTCATAGTCATATTCATTCATTCATTCTTTCATTCATTATCTGTAACCACTTAACCAGTTCATGGTTGCGGTGGGTCCGGAGCCTACCCAGAATCACTGGCCGCAAGACATAAATACACTCTGGAGGGGCCGTCAGTCCTTCAAAAGTAATAGTATGGAAGAAAATACATTAAGATTTCATGATATGTTGGCTTTTCTGTTTATCTCAGTTCTGTTTATGGCCCTAGGATGTGTTGAGTCTTTCCCTTTAATTTCTTATAGTCACATCAGGTCGACTGTTTACATATGCTCTCATTCTTGGTTTTTTTATCCCAGCTACTCTGTCAGGTTCTGTGTTCCTACACATGGCCAAATGGCAGGTAAGAAGCAGTGCCTTGGGCGTGAGAAAGAAAGAAGTCGAGAGAATCTCGTACTGCATGCCCAGTCATCCTCTTCAAACCTCAGCTCTAATTCCTTGATCACATGCCAGCGCTAAATAACATAAACAACAGATGTCTTTTCAAGACGAATAGGTCTTAAAAATGCCTCGAGAAGCTGCAGCTTAAGAGGAGGGCTCTGGTATTTAATTATGGATGTTTGTGTGTCTGTGTAATAGGCTTTCCATCCTTGCAAATGAGATGTATATTCTTTCTCATGAATGGTGCAAACTGCACCATTTACATTATATTTTAGAGATGTTACAGGAACAAATGTAGGAAAAATTTTAAGATGTTAGTCAGTGGAGTAGTGTTGTTTTGCATTAGGTCATACATTAAGTCCGTCATGCATATCCTTTGTATTGTTGAATTTCAAATTTCAAAGACAAAAGGGTGTTCCCTAATGCCACAATCTCTGCAGGATCTTTATTAACCATCAAAGAAATGGACCTTTAAACAAACAATTTTTAAGTGTATGTGATGAGAGCAAAAACATTTTGTGTGGCTCCCATGAGTTGGGTGATGGAGGTGATGTGTAGGAGGGGATCAGACACAGCAGTGCTGCAAGAGTTTTTAAACAGTGTTCATTCAATGTTAAATCTGTTCTACATGCCTGCCTTTTTCCACCATGAAGACGTAAGGTCAGAAAAAGTAGCTGAGTTTATCCTCTATCCTTCATCAATGATCATTGGACACTGCCCACAGGATTCTTTTGGCTGGCCATGTTCACATTCCAGAAGTAAACCTGAGGCTTTAAAAACTCCAGCAGCACTACTGTGTCTGATCCACTCATAACAACACCACACACCTCCAAAACATGAGAATTAACCAGCGACCATATATTGCCTGCTCTGTGATTGGCTTCAGAGGGCTCCTGATCATTCAAGAACAAAGTGTAAGGGGGCAAATGATGTATAAACAGCAACAGATGGACTACAGTCTGTAATTGTAGCACTACAAAGTGTTCCTGTATAGTCACTGGAGCTGAGAGAATGGACAGTGAGTGTGGAATCAAGGAGGTGGTGATAGTCTTGTGGCTGATCTTGGCATACCAGGTTTTCTAGGTTTTCCTTTGCTACTTATCACATTCTCTATATTGAAAAGGTTGAAGTGTGCATGTGCATGGCTTCTTGATTAATAGTGTGAAGTTAGGCTAGAGATATTAGAGCTTGATTGCTTCATCATGGAATGATCTTGCATTGTTTTACTGATAGGAGTGAATGATCTAGTACTTGTGTGTAAGTGTAGGTATAGCTCTGTGTGTGGGATGGGGATAGAGGGGGTGTTTTGGTAATATACTTGACAACAAGAGTGCTGTAGAAGCTTGTTGAATGTGAATGCTTTGCCCTGACTTGGATTTGTGACAGACAGAGAGAGAAAGAGGCTTCAACTGATTTGAACTTATCTTCTCTATCTCTCTTTGTCTCTCCTCCCTCCCAGCAATCTTTCTCTCTCTATCTCCACCTCTCTTCCCCTGTCTTATAGCCTTAATGATTGGGGAATATTGTGGTATTTTGTATGCACATCTGAAATTAATTCTACAAGTTTAATCCTCGTAATTGTGCTATTAAGTAATTAGTGACATGTTTCTTTTCAAGCAATGATGTTTAGCTTATCAGGAATATATCAAAATATAAACTTTGAGATAAAAGGGGTAGAGGACATAAATTTCTTTCTCGAATTGAGACGCAAGGTAAAGATGAACGTTTCTCTCTCAAACATCAGTTATAGTGAAAGGAAGTTCTGACTCTGAATTCTGCATTTCTGTATTATCTTCATTTAGATAATCTAAGAATTTCCTCTGTGTATGAGCATGCAACGTTTGTTAGTGTTTTATAAAAAAAAATAGTGGTGAGTGAGCGAAAAAGTATTTTACTTACTGTATAATTAAAAGTGATGTTCACAATTTTAATAATGAAAAAATAATTTTTATTCATTCATTCATTCATTATCTGTAACCGCTTGTCCAGTTCAGAGTGGGTCGAGAGCCTACCTGGAATCACTGGGCGCGAGGCGGGAATACACCCTGTAGGGGGCGCCAGTCCTTCAAAAGGCAAAATGCTTTTTATAAAATTCAGTAAAATTACATTGTGAAGGTTTATATACAACAAAGAGACCTCCAAACTTTGAAAAGCATGAACCGAGATGAGTATTATTGTTCTGTTCTTGCTCCATAGGTGGGTAATTATATATTTTTGCTGTAGATGGAAGGGATTCTAAAACTGTGGGAAAGTAAACACAGACAGAAAGTGCTACAAAACTAGACAACCTCTGCAACAAATTTGATTCTGTGGTAATTCAAACACTGAATAAAAACTTACATGCAAGTTAAACTTCAGCCACTTGCAAACAACAATAGTTTTTTCCTCAAAAATACCATTCCACCTTAAAAGTCACAGCTTCTGAATTTAACCAAACCAGTGAACAGAGTTTCCCCGCAATCTTCCCCACAGGCACATTGTTCAAAGCCCCTTTCACACATGCATGGTAACTAAGAAAATTTTCAGAGCTGTATGTGTGAATGCAAACACTTGTAAGATGTGTCCTGGACTTTATCTCACTAGCCCCCTTGTAGACCTACAGGTAAAGTCAGAGTGAGAGCTTGTGTGAATATAGCTGCTAATGTTCTGGAGTTACTACCACACAAGCTGCACAGGCACCAACCCATGCCTAAGGGTGCCTACACACTAGAGGCTGTAGGAGCTTCTGAAATGCACGCCCCAGTTTATTTCATTTAGGGCACTGCGTCAGTTCTCTCAAATTAGGAGAATGCCTGTAGGCAGAAAAGATGCTCTTGTGGGTGTCACCAAAGTTCAAAACTATTATTTTCTGCAATGGACTCTGAGGTACAAGCATGCCAACCAATAGAAATGATGGTGGGCGGGCACAGGTGGACAGCAGATGAAAATCCAAGATGGAGAACGGTGCACTGAATTCTTTCATGGTTCTCTATGATGCTAGATCACAGTATTTCTGAGAATTGTGGTTTAATATGTGTTAGTTTTCTGTCGCAGTCGCACAGCTCCAGGGACCTGGAGGTTGTGGGTTCAAGTCCTGCTCCGGGTGACTGTGAGGAGTTTGGTGTTATCTCCCTGTGTCCATGTGGGTTTCCTCCAGGTGCCACCATCCAAAAACACACTTTGGTAGGTGGATTGGCGACTCCAAAGTGAGTTCATAGGTGTGAGTGTGTGTCGCCCTGTGAAGGACTGGCACCCCTCCAGGGTGTATTCCTGCCTTGCGTCCAGTGATTCGGGTAGGCTCCGGACCCACCGTGACCCTGAATTGGAAAAGCAGTTACAGATAATGAATAAATGAATGAAAGTGTTAGTTTTCTTTCAAATAATCCAAATGTTTTGTTTCCTTCTGGATTTTCAACTGTACAAACAGTCCCTGCTGCAGCCATATACACACCTTCTAGATGGACAAGAACAGCAAGCATATACATCATTGCTTAGTGTCTAGGCACCCTAAAAAAGGTGGAACAGTCCTAAGTGACACAGAAAATCTCTCACTCTGTGCTACACGTGTAAATGGACCACTCAAGTCTTGCTCTCTTTGGGTGGATAAAATGGCCCTCTTGTTTTTCTTTATCAGTCAGTTTGACGCTAACCAATACAGGCATTAAACTAATATAATATGGGTTAAAATTCTAGCTTTGATGCTCATTTAAATATTACCCTCAGTACCTTGGTCCACATCAGCTTCACAGCAAGTCTTTAGCATGAGAGTATTTATTTTTGGTTATTAATGTCATACATTGTTAAATACATGCAGTACCAGTCAAAAGTTTGGACACGCCCACTCAGGGAGGACTTCCTTTGTCTTGGGCCATTTTCCACATATTCTCATTCAATGTTTTTTTTTTTTTTTCTTTATAATTATTTTCTACATTCTAAATGAATACGGAAGACATTTAAACTATGACACATATGAACACATATAGAATTATGTAATAATCAAAAATTGTTAAACAACCCAGAATATATTTTATAATTTATATTCTTCAAAGTAGCCACCTTTAGCTTTGATGACAGCTTTGCACACTCTCTGTGTTCTCTCAATCAGCTTCATGAGGTCATCACCTGGAATGGTTTTCAGTGAACAGCTGTGGCCTCGTCAAGTGTTAATTTATAGAACTGCTCGCCGCCTTAATGTGTTTGAGACCATAACCTTTGGGTTGTGCAGAGGTAGGGCTGCTACACAGTTTGATACAGTGAATGGCCCTATCCCACCAATGACTAATTAAGATGTATCCAATGTTTTGACTTGCACTGTACATCTAATTTGATTTAACTTGTAATGTTCTATATGCAAATTGCATCTTTTATTTTACAGTTTTACAAAATGATTTGAATCTGTTAGACAGTTTTGGATTTCTGTGCGTGCTCAGTAGAGGGAGACAAACCAAAGACCTCCAGATCAGCTCCAGCAGCCAGTGTGTGACTGACAGTTCACGCAGCAACTTTATCAAAACATGTCTCTTCTCTATTAAGCTGCAACAGAGCAGGAGTTGGCCGTCTCTCCAGCAGGTTTACTAATTAAAGATCTCCTTTGCTTACTGTGGAATTCTGCAGGGTTGAGAAATTTCTCTCCCTGGGGCCCCTCTGCTGGCATAGGACCAGCCCAGCTGCATCCACCCCTTAATCCCTGCATCCATTTCCATGGCTTTCTCCGTCTTTCAGGCCCAAGCAGGGATCCAGAGACATTACCATACCTGATCCAGCCTAAGACAACCTTATTAAAGTTACGCCACAGGCAGGGAGGAGTACTGCTACAGAAGCATGGAACTGTGTTATTGTCGGTTTTAAGATCAGTTCTCTTACAGGCAGGATGTGTTTATAAAAGGGGATATCTGCTTGAAGGGACGAATTGGGCAAAAGTCAAACCTACTTTATTGTATGCTCTTGTCCAATACTTTGCATCTGATAAGATATTTTTGATTTCAGAAATTGCTTCTTTGGAGTTTGCACTGGAGATACAAGGCTAATACATCAAACATGGAAGCTTTTTGTTAAGACTGTGCAAGTTGTATGCTAAAATAAAATAATCATCTACCTGACTCTGTTCTATTTGAATATTTGCTTTTTCATTATGCACGTTTGGTACGAGGTACCTGGAACCGAATGCTTTTTTTTAGTACCAGTTCTATTGTCTTTCCAAGCAAGCCAAGTTTTATCTGACTTATGGTACCAGTCAAAAGTATGGACACATCCACCCAGGGAGGATTTCCCTTGTTTTGGGCTATTTTCCACATATTGTGAATGTACAGTACCAGTCAAAAGTTTGGACACATCTCATTTGTTATTGGTGGAATAGGGTTATTCACCAGTCCTAGTTTATTATTATTATTATTATTTATTATCATCATTACTTTAAATGTTCAAACTTTCACTGCAGCTGTGATTGATGAAAAACTCCAGCGAAAACTGTTGCAGCAAGGAATGAAAAAACTCTTTAATAAAAAAAAAAGTGAATACACCATGAGTAAATAGTACATAACTTTACAGCCACTATTATTGTTCTTTCCAAAGTAAGAGACAATGTTCTGTGACATCATTGGCTATGTTTTGGGTGTTGTGCATGAAAATAAACACTGACTAAAAGTGCTACAAAACTAAACAACTCGAAATACAAGTGAGTTTCTGTCTTAATTAAAACAATGAATAAAAATTTACAAACACATTAAAATTCAGCCATGTTTTTCCCCACAAACATACCATTACATCTAAAAAGACACTGAGCTTCTGAATGTAAACAAATCAGAGAACTGCGTTTCTACATAACCATAGACGCCCCCTTTAAGTACAATAACAAAATACATTTACTTTGTTACTTACCACCTCTGATGCTAAGGGAGTCATTGTGTGATACAACACTTGCCAGACATCAGTTGTGTGGTAGAGGACTCTGTACTGTGTATCATTTACTGTTTTATCTGTCAAGAGAGTTTCCTTCCACATATTTCTCTCTCTGTGTGAAGGGATGCAGGTGGCTGATGAGCGGATGATTTGGGCATGCACAGAACTGTTGACCATAATCTTCCATAATTCGTTAGCTAACTTCAGAATGCTGTTGTCTGATTGACTACATTTTGGTTAGCAAGGAAATTGTGTAAATGATGGATTATCGTTATTTATTGTGTAGTGAACTATGAAAATTCAGCTGGTCTCCTGGAACGTACGGTAGTAACATTGTTGATAACAATGTACACATATATTGTGCAAATGTCAGTGCTTCATTTTGGCCTGATTGTGTATAGATTTCAAAACCAAGCATCTGCAAGCCTGTTCCAGTCGTATAAACCATCGTTCTTTTAAGCTTTGAGAGTCGACTGTTTGTTTAGCTTGTTTTACATAGTGCATCCCTGTTCCTTCACCCTTACTCCTGTTTTGTTTCACAGATTAGCTTCTTACCCACCAACAATGTTTTGTTGTTTTAAGCATTTGGGAAGGTTTGTGCAACTGAGCCTGCTGGCTTCCCACAGCGATTTGCAGAATCACTGCATGTTGATTCATAAAATCTGAGCGAATGCCTGTCATCAATTTTCCTGAGCTGTGTTTGTCTCCCGCGTTTGCACTGCATTCAGACCGTGACCGGCTTTTGTGTAGATTAACAGGTTTGTACTTTGAGAGATGGGGGAAGCAATTTGTAGACACTCTGCACGTACAGTCTCAATGCAGTGATGGCTGGTCAAGACCGGAAAACTGTACATTTTCTCTTGAGTTACTTTTACTTAATTACTTATTAAGACTTATTCTTATCTAGCACTTCTTGACAAGCAATGTTATATGTACTCAATTAGGGAGTTGCCTCAACCATCACCAGCGTGCAGCCCCCACATGGATTTTGCAATAGTAGCCGATCAACACCTGTACATTTCACCATGATTTAGCTGTTTCTTAGAGAACTCTATATAGTTTATATTTTATTGTTTATCTGTCATGTGAACTTCCTTCCACATGTCTCTCTCTCTCTCTCTCTCTCACTGTGCAGGCCCATTGCTTGGCTGCAAATGGCTGATGAGCTGTCAGAGTCTTATTTTTACCGCGTCATGTAGCAACTTGTAACTCCTTTAACAGTGCCGAGTACTCACGTCACAACTGTCTTTTGTTGCTCAGGGATGTTTTAACTAGTCCGTTTAATGATAGCATGTATTATGTGCAAAAGGCATTGATTTAAGAATAAATGGTTATTGTTTATTTAGCGCCAGAAATCCCACATGCTTGAGGGGCCGGGAATCAGTAAAAATAAGGAAATATGAATCACGTTTATTCGGTGATAATAATGAAACATAAAGGGGGCCTTCAATATCAAAATCACTATCATATTGATGGATGAATACATTACTAAGAAATTCCCTCAAGTTTACAGTGAGAAATATGTGTTTGTTGGAAATTGCTTCTTTTCCTCAAGTAAAATATTAAGTGTACAAAGAATTTTAAATCATTTTTGTGTAACGTATAACTGTAATTCAACCTTCAAATATTTTTCTGCTCTTTTTTCCTTGAATGGTAACTGTTAGGGTTGTAAAAATGCAATCTATTATTGAAACCAAAATAGACTAACAAGTTCACTGAGCTCAGCTTTTTATCACTAGAAGTGCCTACAGCCACTTATTTGACCACTGTAACTATCTTCTCCAAATGATCTGTTTTGTATTGCTAAGTGATGTCAGCATGGTGCTTAGAGCAGATAATCACAATTGTCAAATCAGAGTCTCTCTGTTTAGGCATTAAATATGAGATCAATATGAATATCACTATGAGACAAAAATTAGTAACTAGATATGTTGTCTGTGAATCAGAGCTTTTTCATTCCAGAAAATGGGGAAGAGAAATTGTTGACAAAAAATCAGATTTAAAACACAGCAGGGCACCCTCCTGGGAGTCTCCATCTCCCATTCACCAGTTTCCATTGCTGAAGGGAAGTAGCTGCAGCACTAATGAGGTGGGAATAGTGCCATTTCTGCAGTGCTGAGCCTGGAGTATCAATGATAGATGCCCTATTCTCATTATTACAGGGCTTCACAGTGATATTGAAGCTGTAATTTTAAGGTACAAATGCCTACACAGCCTAGTGCTCCTTTTATTGTTGCAAACAATAATATTTCAATTATTATGTAATCATTGCTGTGCATTCTGTGCAGCTAAAATTTAATGATCCTTAACAGATTAGCAGATTAGTGTCTGAATACTTTTTCATGTTTTGTTCTTCTTCCAAGTAACAGGCCTGTTCTTGGATTGTATAGACACAGTGTATGTGCCTTGTACTCACTCATCTCGCCCTGATGTCATCATTTCAGTTAATGATGTGCTCTGCCTTCTTTTCCAAGCTATTTACACTGCATTTGCTCAGACATATCTTTTTTCAGCTTGGCCACCCACCAAATATCTTTCCTTTTTGGTCAGTACTGCATGGGAAACCTCACAAGGAGTTGAAGTGGAGGGTTAGTGATGGATTGAATGTGTTAGGAAAAAAGTAACACTGACAAACAAAAGCCCTGCAACACTTACAACAGTGTTTTTCAACAGTGGCAGCAGCCCCACCATGCCCTGCCCTTCAGGTAAATGTGAACTGGAAGGGACCATCGATAAACATCAGGTTCAATTTCATTTTTATGTTCTGCTCGCTAATATTATATGAAATAATGCGTTCAGCATCACTTATCACGCTTGGTATCAGTTTAGCAGGCATTAAGGGCTCAGGGTGTGTACACATTTCCTCCTCATTTTTACCTGAAAACCTACAGGAACCTGTGAAAGAAAAGTAAGTCAGAAGAATAATTTTTTCTTTAATTCCTGTCATCTTTATCCACTCTTAAATTAAATTACAGTCATCATGCTATACCTAGAAGTCCTAGAAATAAAACATGCAGCATGTTCTGTTAGTTGCCTGTTCACCCTAGGTCATGGAGCTGGCATGACCATCCGAGAAATGCATTTATTGACTTAGAAATGTTTTAGCAAGGACAAGGAGAGAGGAGCATTGTTCAGTTTGAGCTCTCTTTGCTTCTTCTAACTTTCTTTCAGCATCCAAAGAGTCCTCTTTTAAAGGAATAAGTTATATTTTGGTCTGGCTAAAGTTGAAAAGTAGGATAAGCTCTTATAAACACACATTATTTAGTGTGGTTGTTTGACACAGGATGTTTGAATACGATGGTTTAGTTGTTTGGTATAAATTTTATTGACAACAAGACGTCTCATGCTGAAAAGAATTTACATTCTAGACAGATTTCTAAACTCGCTGCTAGGTTCCACAATACATTTTGAGGCAGTTTGTATTTCAGTCCTCCAACTCACCTTAAATGGTGCTGTAAATATGTGTGGTAACAGTAAATTCTATAAAAACTTAATAAAACTAATAATATTTGTCTAATATATCAAGGATGCAGGCCAGAGACTAGAAAGCAGGTGGATACCAGCAAGTGGAAGGTTATGGTTAGGGATAGGTTTAGGGTTTAGGTTGCACCTACCACTTGGAGGTGCCGCTGGCCTGCAGAGATACCCTTCTCAATATTTCCCTCTCGTAACAGCTGTGGGAAACAGTCAATGGAATATTATGGAATATATTTTTTTCTTTCTTTTTTACCTGACAAATCACTGAAGATCTTTTGTCTTTACATACTTTTTTAGTCTTTACAGCAAATGTTGTAAACATTCAGGAAAGCTCTGAAAAACTGAAAGCTAGTTGTTACAGTAGAACACAACAGAATACTCAGTGCAGGTTGTAAACACATTCACACTGTTTTAAAATGCAAGAAAATATTGAAGTATCCCAAAGTATTCTAAATATGTTACTCATACTGAGTAATGTAACAGAATATGTTACAAAATACATTTTAGGGCATGTACAGGGTGAGCCAAAGTCACAGGACAATGGTGTTGCCATCTTGAAAGCTGCCATATTGGATCAAGGGCAGGTTTTTCCAATGGGAACGTGGTCATGTAGCATATCAAAGAATAAAAGGGTGTCCTGCGACTTTTAACTCACCCTGTATTTGTATTATGTAATGCATTTTGAAGGTTTCCATTGAAATCTATTACTCATGCTCATTGAAGTCTGTTACTCATGTTTGATTGTCAAGTGAAGCCAGAAAATGAGAAGATATTTTTTATTTGTTGTTTGGCAGGAAATAGTTCTTGCCTTTGGCATGTTCTAATTGTAATAGAGGCCCTGCTAGTTTTCTTTTGTCACACTTTAAGACTACTCATATTGCAAAGGTGAAATTAAGCCAAAATGTTGCCTCAAATCTGCTGAGCTACTGACTCCTGCTCTCATCCCCAAACAAGCTCATAGTGTTAGAAATTTCAGACCTAGCAGGAAAAAGTCTTTTGAAGTGGAAAGCTCAACTGAACCATAAAATCATCAAAAAAAAAGAGGGCACTCAGCATATTATGAAAGGTAGCCGCTGACATTTGGGAGAGTGCCATCTCTTATACACTACACTCATGCTCAATGGCTGCCAACAGGTGGCATCTGTTCAATTCACCAGCAAATGATGACGTCAGCAGGGATGTCGGGGTAAATAGTGAGAAGCGTGGGAAGAATCACAGAGAGGGTTGGGGGTTGTTTTAAAGGGACGCGTTAGAAAAGTTAATTGAGTTTCTGATTGTGAAAGGATGTTTGACCTTAGGCTTGGACCAAGCTGTGCCATTTATTTTGGCACAAAACAGTATTTGTAGTTCTTCAGGCAAAAAAAAAGAACAAATGTCTCCAGACTCTAGGGGGTTTCAATGAGCTCATCTGAATTCATGCAGGACCAGGAACTGTTGGGATGGCAACAGCACCTCAGGCTATTTTGAAGCCCCTTGGCTTGACAACAGTTACTGAGACCTAATCTCCCTTTGAAAGACTGTTACCTCCGGGGCTGGTTGTGCATAGCAAGCCTGTAGTATGCCTCAGCACAACCTGAGTTGTCATTAGTTGGGAAATATCTGTGTGAATTTACTTTACACAGTAAATCCAGCATAGAGGACATAACCCTAATTTCATGTTATTGACTATAAGAAACTGATTTAGTATAAAATACCATGTGTCAGTAAGCTTGCTTGTTGTGTTGTTTGTTTAAAAAGTACGAAATTTAATTTCATCTGTAATCCAGCATGAATTTGTGGTTTGAAAATCAAAGAATTGTTGTTTTGACACTTTGTTTTAATTCTTAACACAGTAAATCTGGAAGCTAATACTTGATAAAGATATAAACTTAGCTATTTTGTCTACACTTTGCCACACAAGCGTACTAAAGACACAAGGTTGAGGCCAAACAGTTTGTTTCTGATTTTTGTTACAGGTGCATTGTAGTTTTTTTTGGTCATAGCTTCACTATAGCCCTTTATAAACCGCAGTGGGTACCAACAGCAAAGTGTTTTATTTTTTTCTTCTTTTTTTTTGCTGCAGTGCACCATGGGATGCAGGGAATGTGCTGATCACAACAGTCACATTCACATACCAAACCATGCTTAGAAAGTTAGACTGATGTTTTGTATGCTGTTTAAATGCAAAATATAAGCTGATGTAGCAGGCCACAGTACTCACACCTAGAGATGTTTTCAGCTCTGCTGGAGTTTTTATTTATTTATTTTTGTCCGTTTAGTTTCTATATCTTTTTAAGTTTTAGGGAGTTTGGCAGAATACATTTCATGACTGTTTTTTTTAATAATATATATTTTAAATTTATTATAGGACTTCATTAAAGCAGTAGTAGATAAAGCAAGCTTGTATTTTAAAGCAGGTCTTTAGGCAAAAGCAGGTGTCAGGCACTGGGTTGTGAATCTGCGCCTTTAATCTCAAAGTATGTGGTGATAGTTTATAACTTGACTTCTGGTAGAAAACATTGTTGCTGGTGGTCCGAAACAGACATCAACATTAGAGAGTAAGGAATGTGGTTGTAAAGAATGACATTATAAACATTTATAAAAATTGTAGAAGCACTGCATGATGTGAATGCAAAGAATGCTGTGCAGACCCACCTCTAATTATTCATTCATTCATTGTCTGTAATAGCTTATCCAGTTCAGGGTCACTTTGTGTCTGCAACCAGGAACACACTCTGCAGTGAGCACCAGTCCAGCTCAGTATCCTTTATCCTATTTTGTCCAGAATTTACAAACCAAACCCAAATGGAACTACAGTACTATATAAAATATACATATGTTCATTTACAGTCAGAGATATAAACAAAATGGGATTCTTAAAGGAGCACTACGTAATATGTTTGCCTAAAATTGACATCTTCTGAATAGTTGTGATGTTTCACTGCCCTGTAATATAGAGAATATATCCTCTGTCTGTGCTACTGCAGAAACTATAGCACTGCAGAAACTGCACTGTGTAACTTTTAGGAGAGGGTAGGACAACAGCCCCTCCCCCTTTCCATTTATGTGAGTACAGTGCTGTAAAAATAAATTACACCAAGGGAGCCCCAGAATACCCCCAAACATACCCAAAGCTTACCTAGTGTATGTCTGGTATATCACCAAGCTTGTATGTGTGGAATATGAATAACTGTTTTTTAGTTCTGAATATTAAAAATGGCAGTCTTTGTAATTGAATATACCCAGTTGTGATAGACACTGGGCCAAATGATTCAGCTATCTCTCATCATTAACCATAAACCATGAGGCTGCATCATAGTGTTTGAAGTAAGGAGACCATATTCCCAGGTGCCTGCTGGTGATAGAGTTCATTTTGAGCGCTGCAGGGGACTAAGTGAAGTGTCAATCAAAGCCTCATCATATTTGCTGAAGGTCCTATATGTGTATCTGGAGGTGCTTCAGTCTGCACGGCCCGCTCCAACACATCCCTGTAGAACCATTGCTCGCAGTCTCAAATGTTCCCTCGAACCACAGATGACGCAAATGTTGCGCTTGCCAGCACTTAATGGATCCCTTTCATGTTTTCACTTTTCCTCCCTTCGGTCTTTCATTTGTACCTCAGTCTGTTATTAATGTTGCTTTTTACACCTTGCATTCTGCCCATGTTAGCTGAGGGTGTTAGGGCGTACTTACAGGATCTCAAAGAGAGTTTTTTTTTCTTTTTTCAAAGGCTGTAAATGTTAATGCAGGCATTGCGTGCCTTACTGTGACAGAAACAAACAAGTCCTGCAGTGGGTTGTTTCTTTTTTCTCTGAAAAGCCTTCAGGTATCAGTGGTTCCAGTCAATATGTCTTTTTCAAAACCACCAGCACCTATAAACTATTAATTGACATAATTTTCTGTGTAAACATATCTTGGATGTTTAGAATGTAAACATGATTCTGGGTGTATGTTGTTCAACTTCCTGTGAAAATACCCTTGTTAAATCTGGATTTTGATTCATAATTCAATGCCTTTCATTTCGAGGGAATTCCCATATTTCATTTTGCTGCTGGAGAAAACACACACTCACACTGATGAAGGGCATCTTTACTTTAGTTAGACAAGTTTTCTGCTCCTCACCCAAGGCCACTCAGTCTTTCAGCTTCATGTTGCTCTCAAAGTATTTGCCATGAGTTTCAATGTAACAATAATAATAACAATCATCATCGTCTTTAGTGCAGCACGGTGGTGCAGCAGGTAGTGTCACAGTCACACAGCTCCAGGGACCTGGAGATGGTGGGTTCAAGTCCCTCTCTGGGTGACTGTCTGTGAGGAGTTTGGTGTGTTCTCCCAGTGTCCGTGTGGGTTTCCTCCGGGTGCTCCGTTTTCCTCCTACGGTCCAAAAACACACGTTGGTAGGTGGATTGACGACTCAAAAGTGTCCATAGGTGTGAGTGAATTTGTGAGTGTGTGTTGTCCTGTGAAGGACTGGCGCCCCCTCCAGGGTGTGTTCCTGCCTTGTGCCTAATGATTCCTGGTAGGCTCCAGACCCACTGCGACACTGAACTAGATAAGCGGTTACAGATAATGAATGAATGAATGATCATCATCTTTATTATACAATAATGCTGCTTAATAGAAATTATTTAAAACCAAAATTATCAAATATGAAAGGGTAAACAGTGTAACAGCAGTTAAAATGATTGAAAAATGATTAAAAAGGGTAATTAAAGGTTAAACAAATGAATGATAGTGCAAAGACATGATTAAAATAATTTTAAAAATTATGAAAAATGAAGAATAAAAGCATTAGAACATTCCTGAGATCTAGCACATCAGAAAGGCTTCTGAACGAATAGTTATAATTAAAAGAATATGTATTTTTAAAAAAATACACAATAGTCTTTTTTGTTTCAACTTGATAATTCATGTTTCTTGATAATTCATGCTACTTTCTGTAGCATTTTTTTTTTTTGTTAAACTGTAAAACAGCCAGGCCATAAAAGCCGATTGTGTCTGAAGCAATATGTCTGACAGCCAAGCATTGCAGGTGCACTTGGCAAAGATAAACTACAAAGAACAGAGATGAGTGACAAAAAGTAAACACTAAAAATCACACTCTCTTGTAAATCAAAAAACATCTCTTCAGCCTCAGTAAGCACTGTAGATAAATCATTTCTAAGCCACAGCTGGCAAATTACATTCTAACCTGATTTAGTAAAACAAGACCAATCAAGTCTAGTTTTGCAGGACTGCCATCGGCTACATAGCATTTGTCATACAAGTGTCTTCTGGCATATCATATCAGAAGGTAGGGTCCAAAATATATACCCTACTTATCAGAGGTCCTAAAGAAGTTTTTGTGTGGTTAATTTAGTGTTTGCAAAATTCAGAAATTAGCAAGAAATTGCTAATAAATTTTTGCTAAATTGCTAATTGCTAAGTAAAGAAACACTACTTCCCTTTACAAAAATATTTGAAGCATAAACCCACATGAAATGACAGTGACTTCAGCCAAACTGAGCTTTACCTATTGTCTGCAGCTAAGAGCCATGTCTTGCACATGTGTGTTTCAAAACGTTTAGTCAGTCACTCTGGGAGACAGACAGTCAGTCAGTCAGTAAACGAAAATGCCTTTTCTGCCGAAATTAAAGACTATATTCATTCTTTCTTACCTGCTTGTGCTTTAGGTATATGACCGCTCTGACAGACTCTGAAGAAGAGGATCATAAAGCTGATGAGCCACTGGAGGAGCTTACTTCTCTGTTACGGAGAGCAGATGGACTTCATAAGTGCAATGGAGATAAAAAGAAGGAAGGCCTCTCTACTCTGCTAGAGAGGAAGGAGAAGGTCAATATCAACATATTATTGTGTCATTGAGACTAATACCTGTAATGAGCTTTGTCTAATTGGCTGCCCTCATAGTCATGCAAAAGAGAAATCCAGGCTAAAACACTTTCTATAACATCATTATGAATTTTGAATTGTTTTATTTTCCTTCTTCTTCTTCTTCTTGGCAGTTTGAACAGAAATGTCAGTATCTATGGCGGCTGACCAGAGCTTATGCTGATGCCCATGACCTGGCTGGAGACACACTGGAGAAAAAGAAATTTGCAGAAAAAGGTAATAATTTGACTGATTAACTCACCTGAGTATGTAAGGTAAATAAACCTATGCTGTGTGTATATATTTTTGTCATTACGTAAGCTGATTTTTTTCATGCCTTATTTATGCTGAAGCTGATTCATTTAACAGTTTAAAATTAGTGGTGTTGAATTTAACCTGTTAATGACAAGTTACTTCATTCATTCATTGTCTGAAACCACTTATAAAATTCAGGGTCACGGTGGGCACTGGGCACAAGGCGGGAACACACCCTGGAGGGGGCGCACACACACACTCACACATTCACACATTCACTCACACACTCACACCTATGGACACTTTTGAGTCGCCAATCCACCTACCAACCGTTTTTGGACTGTGGGAGGAAACCGGAGACGGTCACCTGGAGGAAACCCACGCGGACATGGGGAGAACACATCAAACTCCTCACAGACAGTCACCCAGAGTATGACTCGAACACACAACCTCCAGGTCCCTGGAGCTGTGCGACTGTGACTCTACCTGCTGCACCATCGTGCCACCCAAGTTACTTCAGTAAACAAAGATTTTTAGGTCTTAACCTATTTTTGCATTTTCTTTCACAATTATGGAACAATTCTCCTGGGTCTTAATGACATGCTGCAGTCAAGGTCCAACAAACATCAAACAACACAGCACTATCTTTTCCCCCTGACTAAATAGACCTGTTGAGATCTACCAGTTCCAGCACTTGTTGAGAATGAGCCTCTGTTTACTCAAACACAAGGCAGTGAGGTGAAGAGCAGACACTATGGGTTTTAATCATTTTTGCTCTTTCTTCTCCATTCTCATTACTCTTATTTACTATTTTTCAAAACATAAATAATACAGAATATGTCATTTGGCCAAGAGCCCACACTTTCCATGCAATTTTCCAGCTTTCTCCTATCCAAACTGGTTTCAGTTTGGCACAGGTTGTATGTTTTAATGATTTGACGTTAGCTCATCTTTTGGCAAAGTTTGCAAACAGTTCCATGATCTTCCAATTAAAAAAATTTTAAATTAAAATTTGATGAACACACTGGGCCATATATTTACATAATGGGGACCTTGCCCTGGATAAGCATAAACTTCCTAATGCTTGCATCATTCATGCTGTGAGTGTTTCTTAAAAGTGTTGGTGAGAGAGAGAGAGATTTTCATCTCAAAACAATTTAATTTCAAATATTTTTTTTTGTAGGAGGCCCAAAAATAATAATAACATTTTTTTAAATGAAACATTAAACATAAACCACTAATATATCCAAAGAAAAAGGACAAAATTGGCTGAATGAAAGAAGTTCACCATTGATAGGTGGAAAGACATCTTTAAAGGGGAATGTTGACTGAAGCAACATGGCAGTAGAGGAGGGACTTCCAATCTCAATAATGCCAATCTGAAAAACACAGACACTCGAGTAAACAAAGAGAAAAAGAGAAACAGCCAGCCAACATGTGATGTAACACTCTCATAGACCTAGCATGCTTGGCAACAGCACTTTCCCAATTAACCGATGGGGTGCATGTTATTTTTTGTGCAGAACTGTTTCTCAATTTGCATTCTTGTGTGTTGTTACATTTTCTTGTTCTTGCTTGACGTCATCTTGCAATGTTGAAGTTACGTGCCTGCATTCAAGAACACAAACACAAAGAATGTTTAAAGAACCCGAATGTTGTTCTTCATCTGCTCCTAATTACGAGGATGCATAAGTTTGAGACTTGCCAATGAGAACAACCTGAAGGTTCCATTAATCACAGCAAAATCAAAAATGTTTTTCTGATATGTGGTGTTCTTCTCAAGATCTTCCATTTCATAGAACAAAAAGTCCATTCTTTATGTTCTCTCTACTGAGAAACAGACAGTGTAGTAACAATTTAAAAAAGATTTGCTCAGGATGTGGAATATACATTGTGAAAGTCATTCAATTCATTCATTATCTGTAACTGCTTCATATTGTTCAGGGTCATGGTGAGTCCAGAGCCTACCCAGAATCATTGGGTGCAAGGCATGAACACACTTTGTACATGGCATCACACACTCAGGCAAAAATTCACACATTCACAGCTGTGGGCAATTTTATAAAGCCAATCCATGTACAGCGCCCTCCATAATTATTGGCACCACTTGTTAAGAAGTGTTCTTTGGCTTTTTTTTAATAATAAGACAACAATGCAAAAAAAGAGAAAAATCTAAGCTTTAATTAAGTGCCTTTATTTGGTGGGAAAAATCACACATTAAGAAATAAATCTTTTGAATGAAATTGTGTGTGCCACAATTATTGGCACCCCTGGTGTTAGAACTTTGTACAACCCCCTTTTGCCAACAAGACAGCACTTAATCTTCTCCTATAACTCTTCACAAGATGGGAGAATACAGAAAGAGGGATCTTCGGGATCATCTCTAAATCGTCCAGAGTCCTCAGTCTTCTCCTATGTACTCTCCTCTTCAGCTCACCACACAGGTTTTCTATTGGGTTGAGGTTCTGAAAACTGTGATGGCCATTAGTGGAGCTTGATTTTTTGCCTTGTGAACCAATTTTTGAGTAGATTTGGCCACATGTTTAGGGTCATTATCTTGCTGAAAGACCCAGTGATGACTCATCTTCAGCTTTCAAGCAGAGGCCACCAGTTTCCGATTCAAAATGTCCTGATATTTCAAAGAGTTCCTGATCCCATGTCCTTACAAGGTTCCCAGGTCCTTTGGAGGAGAAACAGGCCCACAGCATCACCGATCCTCCCCCATACTTAACAGTGGTCATGAGGTGTTTTTCTGTGTACTCATCCTTGGTGTTATGCCAGACCCACTTAATAGTGTTTGTTGCCAAAAAGCTCTATGTTGGTCTCATCTGACCAAAGCACACAGTCCCAGTTAAAATCCCAGTACCGCTTGGCAAACTCCACCCGTTTACACTTAGGAGTATAACTCAGAAAAGGTTTTCTCTGTGCATGCCTCACAAACAGCTTGTTGGCATGTAGATAGTGCCTGGTGGTGGTTTGGGAGATCTCATAACCCCAAGATGCTACCATTTGATTCAATTTTCTTATAGTGAGCGTTGGAGAACTTTTTACTTCTCTTACCATCCTTCTCACTGTGCGTGGTGGCGAGACACACTTGCGTCTTCTTCCAGGCTTGTTTGTCACAGTTCCAGATGTTTTGAATTTTGATGATTGCTCTGACTGTAGATAAGGGCATCTGCAGGTGAGGGGCTATTTTCTTGTAGACATTGCCTGATTTATGAAGGTCGACACACATCTGCCTTACTTGAATAGTGTGTTCTATTGTCTTTCCCATGTTTAAGAGGGAGTAAGAGAAATAGGCCTCTGTATAACAACATATTTATACCCCAGGGAAACAGGAAGTGATGAATTAATTATTAAAGGTTCCTAGATACTTTGATCCACTTTATACACTACAGTAGCAATAATATAAATGGTTCAAATACATTTACTTCCAAGAAATTGTTAAGGGTGCCAATAATTGTGGAGCAGGTCATTTTATGGGAAATAATTATTTCTTAGTCAGGATTTTTTCTTTTTTTTTCACTTGAGTTGAAGGTTGCTTTTTTCTAATTTTTTTCAGAGTGAGATTATGCTTCTGCAACAAAATATTATTTATTTTAAGGCTTTCAACACATTTTAACTAGGGGTGCCAATAATTATGGAGGGCACTGTATTAACATGTATTTTTGGACTTTGGGAGGAAACCGGAGCACCTGGAGGAAACCCAAGCAGATACAGGGAGAACACACCAAACTCCTCACAGACAGTGACCTGAGGCAGGTTTTGAGCTCACAGCCTCAGAGCCCCAGAGCTGTGTGGCAGCGACACATCTGAGGCACTGTGAAAGTCCTCAAAGTTCTGTTGTTTATGAATAATATTCTAAACACTTTACTTTCTTAAGAGAAGTGAAATATTGCTAAATGTCAATATACATTTGAATAAATAAAACCAGTGTAAAAGCTAGACCAAAGAACACATGAACAGCATCTGTGCTGTTTACTGTTAAAATATCATCATAAATATTCAGTGTTGTTTACACTTTTTTTTGGGGGGAGCAGTATCTTTGTGCCTAATAACTAATTAATTTACTGTTTTGTTCTTTTATCAATTTTTGTGATGTTATTTTGTGAAGATGTATTAATATAATTTCTCTTTGTCATTGTAGGAAAGCAAATTGGAGCACAAGCCATTTTAGTGAACCCAATGTGTGCTGAGAGTCATCAGTGGTAAGTGTTTGTAGTAGTCTAACAAGCTGTCTAACATGTATACAAAAACCACATTCTCTTTGATTATTTATTTTAGTGTATGACTTTTTACATGCTGTGAAAGCATACTTTTCAGGGAGCGTAGCAAACCAATCATTTGCTGCCTATGTGCTGTAATAGCAGAAACTGTTCCACAGGCCAGCCTGTAGTACTAGAGCTAATCTTATGTCCTACTCAACCTCCTGATGGCATTAACCTATCTTTGGAATGCAAATACACACAAGAGTCATTCTTTGACCTGGGCGAACAGATAAACATGACATCATTAGACCATCTTGAACATCCTCACAAGTTGATTTTTAAAAATGTTTTTAAAGTCTAAACATGCAATCTTATTTTAAAACTTAATTTCATATAAAAGCTATATCAGTTTCAGTGAGATCAAGGCCAAAGATGGCTTAGTTTTGACTGATTTGAAATTCAACATAAACTATATGGCCAATGGTTTGCAGACACCCAAACTTAGTGAGCTGCCTAATTATCCACAGACTACATAGGCAGCTGTTTAAGTGGGCAGCATTCTAACACAACGTCTGTCCTCAGGAGGCAGATTATTGAAACACTCTAGTTAGAGAGCAATTGAGTCACAGCTTGTTCCCACCTATTGCAAACGTTTGTTGTTTACTTACATTAGGGGCTAGCCTCAGTGTTTCAATATGATGGATTCTGCACTTCACCTTTTTATCGCAATTTTAATTATGTTTGCTCTGGAAGAAAAGCGAAATAGACGGGAGTTGTAGTTTTGTTGCATCATGGAATTGCTTCCGTGGCTGAAGAACGGACACTGCCTTAAAATTCGGCCAGATTAAGATATCTCAGTAGGTGGCATATTTAAGGTGTTTAAGAATTGGGACTGCCTACGTGTCGCGAGTGTGTGCACCATGACGTAAAATGGTCTCTATGTAGACAGCTCACTAGGTTTTGGGACAGACCCCTAGTCACCAAATGTCTCTTTTGAAATCAGGGATATTAATAGGCAGTTCATCCCTCCATTGACCCAGCAACAGCTTCTGCTATTCTGGGATGGCGTCACACCAGATACTGGAACACTGCTGTGAAGATTTCAGCTTGATCATAAACAGCACTCAGACTCATCCTAAAAGTCTTGGATTGAACTCAGTCACTCCAGAGAACAGAGCTCCAATGATACACAGCCCAGTGCTGTGGTTAATCAATTTTTCACAACATTATTCAGTTAATATTTAATAACCCATCTCTTCCCCAAACACCACAATGATGGTGTTAGCTGGGTTTCTGTTTTTCATTGTTTATCAGATTAGAGCCTCTGTAAAAGTGTACATTTTACAGTGCCTTACGGTAGACATCTTTTGTTTTAGTTTCTTGATGAGTCTTGACTACACTTGAGAAAGTGTAGGGTTAGACAGGCTAACACTCACTGTACTAACACTGTACACAGGCTAACACTGACAAAAGACAAAATGCACCAAGAAGGAGTTGATGGATATATGTAAGTGATTAAAATATTAGAGTGAAAGGATATGTTGATTGGGGGAAACTGTACAACTGAATGGAGGCTCTAGTATGCCTTTGGACTGCCTTGAGCCTGGATACAAGATGAAATACCATTGGGCATTGAGTATTCCGTGTATTCTTTGCCCATGGATGTTGCAGCTGGGCCTGTAGATCCTGCACACTCATAGGTTGCCAAAGCAGGCATCCCGGCTAGTCCTTTAAATCCTTGACTGGCAATAAATCTTGCCTCGACAGGCCACAGTGTTGAGGGGGAAAGCACTTTCAAACTGACCACGCCTGTAATCATTTACATATCTGCCTGAGACATAATGCATGCTGAGTTTTGCAGAAAACTGTGTCTATTTTATTTTATTTTATTTTATTTTTATTTATTTATTTATTTCGCACCAGTGAGTCAATGAGTGTAGAATGTAATTAAAGTAGCTGATGATAAGAGATTTTTTCAAACTTTGTGGATACATGTTTCTGGTAAACCAAGATAAAGTTGATTGTCTAAGGGTGCAATTTCAGGTTGGATATTCCATCATTGCATTAAATTAACTAAGGCTTAAGAAACCATTGCAGTTTTTGCCTCTCAGACATGAAAGGCTATTTACTAGAATGAGTACTGCAAGACTCATGACAATAAACTGAGTTTACTGTGATAGAGCCGGTCAGTAGCTTTCAGCAGCATTCATCTAAATTATACCTTCAGTCTTGCAATGCGGTAGAGTGATGAGTTGCTCTGTGCTGGAAAATCCCCATGTATTTAATTAGTTGTTTTCTCTTGTACACTCTGCTTCTCTCTTTCCCCGCACCCCCAAACCCACTTCAACCCTCCCCCCTCACTGTCTCTCTCTCTCTCTTTCTCTCTCTCTCTCTCTCTCTCTCTCTCTCTCTCTCTCTCTCTCTCTCTCACTCACTCATACAATAAGGAACAAACTTGGTATTTGTGTATCTACAGAGCCCTGAATGCAGCATTCTTCATCTGAAATCCTGCTCATGTCTTAACATGAGCATTCGCCACACACCAAATTCATGAATCGAGACCATGAACATTTGTGTTATATTAACCATTCCTTATCTCTGGTTTCACCAGCAAACAATTGAAATGCATTTATTGTATACAATTTATTGCACAGTGGTGCAGTCACACAGCTTTAGGGACCTGGAGGTTGTGAGTTCGAGTCCCGCTCCGGCTAACTGTCTGTGAGGAGTTTGGTGTGTTCTCCCCGTATCTTCATGGGTTTCCTCCGGGTGCTCCGGTTTCCTCCCACAGTCCAAAAACACACGTTGGTAGGTGGATTGGTGACTAAAAAGTGTCCGTAGGTGTGAGTGAATGTGTGAGCGTGTGTTGCCCTGTGAAGGTCTGGCACCCCTTCCAGGGTGTATCCCTGCCTTGCGCCCAATGATTCCAGGTACGCTCTGGACCCACCGCGACCCTGAACTGGATAAGTGGTTACAGATAATGAATGAATGTTTTTTTCCCCAAACGTAAATTTGCTAAGATTTTTCTGCAGATGTTAAAATTCTTCAAATATCAAAAACCATGAAAAAATGAGTATATTGCTTTATTCTTGGTCCATAACAGACTTATTTTTGCTGTGTTTCATATTAATTATTTAGGAGCCAACTCTAAATTCAGGAGACTGCTAACTGCATGAAAGTAAACAGACCCAAGTGCTATGAAACTAAACAACTCGAGTTACAAATGTGTTTCTGTGGTAGTTTAAACAGTTGTTTTTCTTCTCAAACAAACCATTTTACCATAAGACACTGAGCTTCTGAACATTAACAAATCAGAGAAAACTGCACTTCCCCACAATTATATACATTCCTTTTAAGTGTAGGTATAAGTATTTATTTTACTTTTTAACACTACTGCAATAATATTGATAACCTTTATAATCTACAACCATTAAGCTGAGCTACTCGAGAGCGATAGAGCTCTAATGGAAGGGATGGACCTTTGTTGATGTGCTGAAGTATAAAGGAATGCACTTGACTCTGTCAGAGAGTCCCAGTGAGAGTAGAACAAAGGGAGATGCTGTTCTATTTTAAACAATGAAAGAGAGGGGGAAAGATTTCCTCACTAGTCTCACCTACACTAGTCTCAATGATCCTTTCTCAGTGTCTCTGAATTTTTTTTTGAATAAATTATATATTTCTTTTCTTAATGTGAACTTGCAATTAGATCTTTTTTAGGTTCAGCATAATCTTAGATTGTGTTTTTGTCATCCCCACAATCTTTTTGTTGTTTTAATTGGTAGTAGCCACTGCAACATTATAACCTGGATCTTGACTCCTTTTCAGTAAGCAGACTCTCAGTCTTGTTCTCAAATCAGTGTGATGCTGAAACTATATTTTATATTGGCAAAGTATACTATATTGATACAGTCAATTAGAGAGTGAAGAAAGGTGTACCACACAACCTTGTGGTACCACAGTGCTGAGGGTCCAGGTGTTTATCAAGAAAGCCATGATCCACTGGCATGTCTGGTTTATACAGCTGAGAAAGTTTGACATGCATTAGCTCTGGAACTATGGCTTTAAAATGAGCTCTAGCATAGGTCCTTGGACTGGAAAAAACATACAGTACAAGGTCAAACTAGCCTTAATACTGACATAATAATTTGCCCTGTATTCAGACTTCAGGGGATTTAGAAAAGGCATGTTAAAAGCATGAAATGGATTGAGGATGTTCCTGCTCTGCTAACTTTCCTGGAAAATAATTGTATACTGAAAATGCTTCAAAACGAATCAGCTTGAGGTACAAATGAGTTCCAAAGGCCAGCGGTTTTAACTTACTTTCAAAGTATTCTTTCACAATCTGCAATTACTGTATCGTGATGATTACCATACAGTGTAAATCCAAATTTAACAGGTGTTTCATTCCATTTAGTATTTAATATATCACTGTACACACTACAGGAACTCTGCTGACTTTTATTAATAGCAGGTGGATGTATTGTTCAAGCCTTAAATGGTGTCATGCTGCTCATGTGTAATTGAAGTGTGTGTGTGTGTGTGTGTGTGTGTGTGTGTGTGTGTGTGTGTGTTTTCATGTCTGTGTTTAATGTCAGTTGGCAGTCTGTAACTGCTGTCGCTAACACCCTGGTATCAAAGGTTCTAATAAAGGAGTATCTTCTGTTGTTCCTGTGGCTGTATTTAGTGCATATAAATCCCATTGTGGTGGGCTTCTTCATCCTCTCCTGGAGCCCAGGATTAACAAGAGAAGTTTCTGACCATCAGTGCGTGCGGTCACACATGCAGGCATGCATGCACGCAGACTTGTTTTGCAGTTGTTAGTAACTTTTATGTGTATACAAAGCTTTGTCAGTGTGTTGCCTACCATTTTTGGAATAGCCTTCATTTTATGCAGGAGCTGGACTAAGGTGTTAATCGTGCTTCATTGTGCCATATCACTTTTTGCTTGCGAGGGTTTCTAAGAATCCCCATAAAAAGAAAATGCAGCATTATATGGGTTAAGGCTATCAACATGTCTTATACAATGTACACCTTAGACACCTGCTGTGCACTAGAAAAATCATCACTGTGTTGCTACCCTCAAAGGTGCATTTCAGTACCTTTAATTATTTTATATATAGTATTATATTATTTTATTATATTCTATTATAGTTGTAGAATTTGACATTGTGCTGATTTTATATGCCCCATTTCATCTCCAGGACTTATATAATGTTGTTAATTTTACACAGTCCTATAATGAAGGATTACAAATATTCACCTCTCCTTCTGCACAAGAGAATGTAATGTACCTTAAGGGAACAAAACTGTTGTACCTTTAAAGTTATCGGATATTAAATTACTAGAAAATAGATTCATTCATTTTCTATAACCGCAGATCCAATTCAGTGTTGAGGTGTGTCCGGGGCCATCCTAGAGGGAGAGCGAATCCTTAGGGTGACACACACTCACACATATGGGCACTTTTGAGTAGCCAATCAGTTTTAACAATGTGTGTTTTTGGACCATGGGAGGAAACCGGAGCTCCTGGAGAAAACCCACCCGAAGCAGGGCTTGAACCCACAACGACACTATCTGTTGCACCACCGACCACTATAAAATACAGCTCTACTATCTCACTTCACTGTTACTTGACATCAGACAAAGTTGCCAGATAAAATGCTAAATCTAAAATATAATTCTTTCTGTGTATTTGGTTAGCTAATCTAGCTTAGCCAAGAAATACTCGCTTTATTTGAATGTTGGTTTAAGGCTTGTATACACATTGTGATTTTTAGATAGGAGCAGAATATAAACATACACACTAAAGATTTTTGTGGATTTTTATGGAGACTGGAAAAATGTCAATCACACACTACACGAATGGAGATGATACAATACAGGACTCCAAACTCCCAAACCAACCACAAGACTCACGTTCCGTAGGAGACAGATAAACATCGACATACAACATTATTGTTTGAATGTTTATATGGGCTGTGGACGGGGAGACATGGCCAGGAACAAAACTTTAAAACCAAAACATGTTGTACCTTTAAAGGTAGAGTTACACTCTTTATACCTTTAGTGTACATTATACCTTTAGTGATGGATGTACATCCATCGTACCTTGTTTCTGAGAGTGTATGGTTGGACCAGAATTTGCCGCTATTCATATATTTGTATGTTGGATGTGTATTCAGTTTTAAATTTTGAGATCCCATATTCAGCCTCATCAGCATAAAAGGTCCTAAAACAAATGAACTAAATAAAGTCTAAAACAAATCACTTAAAGCAAATGGTGACGACACAACAGTTCATTTTGTCAGCTTCATACTTCAAATGAGTCTGGCTCTACAAAGCTCTGATTAACCGATACATACACTGTACCCTTGGTGGCAAGGCTCACTAGCCATGCAAAACCGCATTGTGAGCCATGGAGCCCTGCTAGGGAAGCAGCCTTGGGTGTAGGACACATAGTCTTTAAGGAAACTACCAGATTAAACACACAAGGTGATTTTTTTTTGTCCAGGGAGCTTTTGTCCTGAAAATGTACCATAGTACACTGTAGAAGATGTAAGACACACAAACAATGAATTTGACCTTGAATGGAAATTGTCCCTCCTGTTTGTGTGTCAGTGCCAAAAGGTTAAGCCTGAGGTAGCCGTCCATTCTTGCCGTTTTAAATGAGCTCTCTGTGTGTTTAAAGGAGAGCTGTAATGAATCCTCCTTTTCCGTTTACCAGCTGCCTCTTAAATCTCTTTGTTATCAACCAGGAGCTTGAAGGATTTCTGTGCCTCACAAGGTTGATACAGGCTTGCCTTGCGTAACATCCTGGCCATGACAACTCCTATGTCACTTATTCAGTTTTATCTCTAGTTCACACGCTCCGTCATTCATCTCAATAAGTCCTGTTTTTGGTGTATGTGGGTGTGTGTGTGTCTGACTGTGCGCAAATGGGGGAAGAAATATAGGAGTTAATATTTCAACACATCTTAAATGCCAACTTCTTTTCTCTTTGTCTTTTGTCTGTCTGTCTCTCTCTCTCTCTCTCTCTCTCTCTCTCTCATTCCTGGAAAAGAGGGCCTTCTTTCCTCCATCACCGTTAGTATAAACTTTACATAAGTATCTGCCATCACTCCACAGGACAGAACACCTCAGGCTTTTAAAACCTCTCCAACCTGTTTAAAAGAAATCTTCCCTTGTGCTTTTTTCCACAAATGACAAATTGATAGCTCAACAAACATGATCATCCTGATTGCTTACAGGAGGTATTCTTTTGATATATGGAGCCACTGCAGCCTGTATTTATTCAGGGGTGGAAATGTCCTCATGTTATTGAATTTAACTGTGATAATTATATTCTAAAATTGCCTGCCACCACTGTTTTGCCACATTTTTTTTACTCTATTACGCTCGTTTTCATAATTCTTTCTCTGTATTTTGTTAGCTAATGTAGCTTAGCCAAGGAATGCTCACTTTATTTGAATGTTGATTGAAGGGTTGTATGCACTACATGATTTTTAAAGAACAAAATTTAAACCAAGACACTAAACTTTTTTCGGGGGGGACTGCAAAAATGTGCAAAAGGCACACACTACATTACTGGGGATAATACACACAAACCAAACAGGAGACTCACTTTCCATAGGAGACAGATAAACATAGACATACAACAACTTGCTGCCGTTAACATTTGCACTTCTTTTTGCATAGATTCTAAATGAGGGAAAAAATGAAAGACGTGGTCAGCATGGTCTCTACATGCTGCCGAATGAGCTGGAGATAACTACAATAACATATAGTTGAAGCGAAACTCCACATAAAATGAGCAAGAATTATCAGATATGCAGAAGTAGCAGACTTCACAATGTAATTAAATAAAGGCTGTAGCAGCTTGTTATGTGGCCCACTGTGTTATTGCTGTTACAGATGATATTGGTTATCTGGGGACATTTGCATCTAGCATTATGAAATGTCTTCTAGTTTTCCATGGTTTAACTGTTTTATCCAACCTCCACTGTAGAGCAGCATTGCACACATGGACACATTGCTGGTTTTCTGTATCTACTGCCTGTCTTTACTTTCTGTGCTCTGCTTTCATTGGCTGTTAATGAGACTCATTCAGACTTGAGTTGGCCAAGGGTTTACACTATGAGACTGCATTTTCAAGTCGGATTGAAAAAAGAAATCCAACAGGCTTTGAAATCTACAAGGAAATAAAGCCTTAAAAACTGTTCTGACGATTGTAACTGCTGTTGGATTACGCTTCAGTGATACTGTTAAACAACTGTTGTATTGTCCAGAAAAAAAAAAACAACTAACCAAGCACAAGAAAACACCACTCTACATAAAATATAATGAATAAAATGTCTTTTTGACAAGACAGAGAGTCCAAGAAATGTTGAATCCTAAAATGTACTGACTGTAGTTCCAAATGATAATTACCCATAGTGCTTTAGAGGAGGGAAATCCCAGATTCTTTGGACAGTGTGAAGCGCCAAGTCTGTCATGCGCTCAGTCAAACAGATGTAGCTTTCAAATTGGCTCAGACACCTCAGGGTCAGCACCTTCCTCTGCAGGCTATGCCAGAACATGACAGCTATGAGCTAGGGGTTGAATTAGAGCAGTTCACCAATCAATAAGTGAAAGGGGGGTGTGAACTAATTACCCTCAGGACCATTGAGCAACCTGCTTCTTAACCCCCACCTGTACAGTTTTCAACATGACCCTCAATTATTAATCACTTCAGGAATGTGTCTTCTGTTTATTATCTCATATCTGATTGCAATCCAGATTTACTAGCAATTTATAATTGCAGCCTCACACGTTATTCACATCATGATGCAACTTTGTGTATGCAATTTTTTTTGCAATATTAATATATTAATATACTCTACTTACTAATAACTGAGTTTAGTTGATTACATTTAGAATAAAACAAGCAAATCACAGTAATCCTTATTTGGTGCTTGGTTTGAAATGAATTCTTTACAAATGCTACACAGCAGTGTTCATTTCGATGAAAAATATTCATTGATATCCTTTTTTTGGACAAAAAATCTAGATAAGATATAAAGACAAGACAGGAATTTTAAAGGAAAATTATCAAATATTTTTGATAATTATTTCTAATTTGATATATCGAAAAAGTCTAATTGGCTCCCTAGTCCCTCATTAGTAATGTGCTGTATAGTGAGGCACTATGTAGTTCATCACTGCGTAGTTCTAGAATCACAAGTGAACTTTCACAGTTCGTTGCTTAGTAACAAAGTAACACACATTTCATTTTGTTCCACCTTCAACTCATATAGTGCACTACAATGTTTACTATAAAATACGAGTACAATGTGAGAGATTATAGTACCCTCAAAATTTAGCTCAAATTTGATTTTATGTTTTGGACACGATTTGGAAAAATGGCAACACTCAAACATTAAGCATTTTAAAATTATTTTAATGGACTAAAACTAAAATAACAATAAATGATAAAAATTAATACAAATAAAAATAATACACCTTTTGAATCAAAAGTTTCAAACTTAGACTAAATCAAAATCAGCTGCCAAAATTAACACTGATACACAGGTGAATTTCTTAACATTCATTCATTCATTTTCTGTAATCACTTACCCAGTTCAGGGTTGCGGTGGGTCCAGAGCCTACCCAGAATAACTGGGCGCAAGGCAGGAACACACCCTGGAGGGGGGGCCAGTCCTTCACAGGAAGACATTCACTCACACACTCACACCTATGGACACTTTCTGAGTTGCCAATGCACCTACCAATGTGTGTCTTTGCATGGGTCTGCTCTGGTTTCCTCCCATGGTCCAGACACGGGGAGAACACACCAAACTCCTCACAGACAGTTTTACTCTCCGATGTGTATCAGAGACATTGTCCTGTTTATATAGTTTCCCAATGTCTGTTTGTTTCCCATGTCCTACGGCTTTTAGGACGTTTGTGAGTTCTGTTTTCTCCTTTAAACAGATTCACCATTCAAATAAGATTATAGATCCCGTACATTGGAGTCACTCACTGACCATGCACTAAACCTGTACTGACCCTGCATTGTCCTCAGGTCTCTTGAACCACTACAGAAAGCAAGGTTGTAAACCCAAATTGTCTCCGGAACCTCTGCAGTTATTATGTCATAAATTCCACAGAGCAGAACACAACTGTTTCTCCTAAACCAATAATATAGTTGTAAACACACAAAAACAATAAAAATTAACCATGTATTTTCCCTGGAGAAGAGAAAACAACAAAAACATTGATAAAATATTTGTGATATTTAATGTAAACACACCTGTGTTTGCAGTTACACTGGAATTGTTAAGTCCTGAACATCAGTGTGGTCAACTACCACAAAACCAGCTCCTGTCTAAGAATGTATTAATAACAGTGACAATTATATCATTCTTCCTTCCATTGCATCACAGTAGCCAGTGAAGTAGAAGTTGCCAAAGCCTGCACAGCCTAGTGTTTTGTTTGGAAGTCACATTTGCCAAAAATTCCTGTCTTCACTCTTGTGACTCCACAATGTTGAAAAATTGACATCCAACATTGAGCCAGTTTGTCCTTCACCAAAATAACTATATCTCAGTGATGCACTAGATTAGGAGTAATTAATTAAAATTCATTAAGGTCCTGTTACAGAAATGTTTCTTAAGCCAAGGTCTGGAATATTATGTATAACCTGCATTATGATCAGTGCCATATCCTGCATATTGAAGTAGCCATGAATTTCAAATCAAATTCAATTACATTTCAATATATTTCAGCAAGATTTATAAATATTATAAATAACAAATACTTGAAATAAAATGTCCTTTTCTCATTTCAAGTTAAAATTACAAATAAAACAATGATTTGGAAAAAAATGTATATGTAAATCAGTGGCGATTGCTCTAAGACTGCAAGGGAAGCTCAGCTTCCCCTAAAATGTCAAAAAATAAGTGATCAAATATATACTGTTGTGTGTACATGTCAGTGAATAAATATGCACTACAACGCATTAAGATTAAGATTAACTTTTGTTCAGAATCAGCTTCTTATCACTGGTAAATCAGCTTTCCTCTCAATCATTCGCGCAGATTCACAATGATTTAAACAGTGTGGACGCTCAGCGTCCACGGAGTTCAATTGTGAAGCAGCGAAGTGCAGCAAAACGAGACGAGTGATTGGATAAAGGCTGGGCTTTGTCCCGCCCATCGGACGCTCAGCGTCTCTGGGGGTCTATGGGGCAGTGGGCTGGCCTCGGCTGGCCCGGACGCTCAGCTTCTGCATGATGATTGGATGATCTGTCTGAGGCTGAATCCCTTTTTGATTGACAGCGAAATGAGCGAATCAGCGATCCTTTGGTTTAAAGATCCATGGGAGCATTACATTTTCATTCTGTTCTGCATTGAACCAGACTTTCTAAGTCCTCTTAGCGGCATTTTCTTTGTTAAAAACGACTAGTGACAAATCAAGCTTCTATTTCTGGTGGGGTTTTTTGTAGCTGCTTGTGTTTGGAGACTGACTTCTATCACTCTTTCTGACTTCTATCGCAGTTTCTGTCCAGCGGGTGTTGCTGAGCCCCTACACCGTCACAAAGCACTCACAGGCGGACATACTTCACATGGGCCAAGGCAGTTTAAGCAGCCTAGCTCTGCTGGCCATTGAGAGGACACTAGTCAAGTCCCTGGAAAAGACGCCTTGTTGGTACGACAGGGTCACAGATCATTTTCTTGAAATAAACGGAGGGTAGAATTTACGTATAAATAAACCGACACATTTTATGATGTAGGCCGAAATTGAGCTTCCCCTCCTTGAAAGACCAGCATCCGCCACTGATGTAAATATAGTCCCTAATGAGTTGCAATTGCAGTTGACTTACTGCTTTACATAACCAGCAATCTGATTGGTTCTTATTGCTGGAGGGTGGGACTTTATCTGTTAACAGCAAGCTGTTTGGCTCTTTATGCTGAAGGATAGGAATCCTTGTTCAGTGTTATGAGAATTTCAACCCGTAATTGTATTTTTAAAATTTCTGGTTTTAACTCACACAACACTGTCGTCCTGAAAGTGTCCCAACAGAGCTTTTATCATGTTCCTTAAGCTATTTTTACTGGCCCCAGGACAGCGGTGTCTGGAGCCCTGTCCTGTGTGTGTCAGTCATTGGAGTCACAGCGCTCATCATAATGCACAGATCTGATTGGCCTAGTAGCTTCACGTGTGATATGCAGAAACACATGATTAGTCTGGTAATTTCCTGGAGTGCTAAACCTGAATCGTAATGACTAGAAGAGTCACACCATTTAAAACACTCTGGTAAATATGACACAGCTCTTAATAGTTTATCAGTTAAAGGTCCAGGTCTGGATAGGATAGTGTCTGGGTCCGGACTCAGACCACAGGCTGCCTATTTGTTTACTCTTGTACTAGATCATTCTCATATATTAAACAGTAACAAAGAGCAAGTCATTTGTTTATTAAGAGGCATAAGTTACGACTGCACTATCACCAACAATAAACAACATAATTCTTTTGCTAATCCCACCACTAGTTCCCTGTGAAATGGTCTATGCAGTGTATTTGGCCATATTATGTGAGATTGCTAGCCGAAAGGTTTGAAAGTGTTCCGTTTGAAGGGAAATTTAGAGTAAAGGTCCCGTGAGACTAGCGATTTCCTTGACCTGCGCGGAATTGGGTGGTTTACCAACACAGTGACTGCAGGTGCAGGACAACATAAAGATTTAGAAAAATACTGCAAATGAGTCTAAAAAGATAAAATTCATGCAATAATTACCTTTCATCATCAGCATAAGAAAAAATAGCTAAATAATTAATAAGAAAGTAATACATTTGTTCTAATGTGGAATTGTGTTCATGAATTCTGCATTGTGCTGCAGAAATGGCAGAGCCTCATTGGTTGGACTCTTCTGTGTTTGTGTGTGTGTTGATTTATGGTAAATGTCGAGACAAATTCCAAAAAAGCACTCACTTTCTAGGACAAGGTTCACTTTTGGTGAGATGTCAGGACAAAAAACATGACTTTATGAATGTTTTTATTTCAAATATACATTTTATTCCAAAAGTGCCTTAAATTTTGCTTTGGTTACAGAGGTTAAGGTTAGGGTTAGTCCATTAAATCACATTTATCCCATATTACATACACAGTATTGTACCTGGTTGCAGTTCAGTAGTTTGTTACTTTAGAAAGCAAAGGCCAATCAAACATTGCTGTCAATGCAGTGAGGTTGCAGGTCATTCACATGATATCACATGATTAGTGTGTAGAGAATGCAAAGGTATTTGCTGTTTATCAGCTATCAAATATAAAATCACTCATTCTGGTTTATTGACCAGTACCATTTAAAGAGTCTTAATTAAGGCACTTAAGTAAAAAATAGACTAGCAGCAATGCTGGTAATATTTTTATTATTCAGCATTTTCTCAAGGTGACACAAGACAAGTGTGAAAACCTCAGGTATATATAAAAGCCCATTTATTCTTCACTACATGTTCCTGTTCGCAGATTGTTTAAACTTGGCATACTGGGGCCATTTGATTGGATCAGCTCTTGCCAAATGAAGGCCGGAAGGGCTGTAAGAATATGGCAGTCACCACCACAGCAGAGTTGTTACTGCCAACAAAAAGTCTTAAATCATTCACTGTGGAAACCTGACCTCCAGCACCTGGACTAACCCTTAAGTCCTTTTAAAAATCCACAAGCGGACACACTGTCTCTCACGTATGCTGTCTTGCTTATACACTCTAGAGCTGGGCTATATAGCAAATGTTTATTGTCAATAATGTGATAATGTATGACAAAATGTGCTTTTCTGATGAGTTCATAGATTTGGTCAGTTTTTCTAGAATGCTAAACAACTGCATAGATCATTAAAAGGCTGATTCCTTTCTTCCTGACAGCTTTGAAGTCCTTGATCCTACATTTGAAATGTGTTTGTGTTCAGGCCATGTTGTTGGATATGGGGTACCAGCAGGATTAACATCCTTGTGGTGGAAAAGCTTTGATCACATCACGCCTTCCATCTCAAAACACACTTTAACCATGCAGTCTGCCGTGTTCTTACTCACACACACACACACACACACACACACACTACATAATCTCAATCTGTTTAAAACCACTCTCTACCCCTCCAGCAAGAGGACCTAGACTAATTGGACACAGGGACTACTAGCTGGCACAATTGAAGCAATATAATGAGAGGCTTGTGTTAACAGCAGTCCTTCCGTTAGCACAATTTCATTGTTGTCTAGACAGCTTTCGTTGAAAAATGTGACAGCATTAAAAACTTCTTGCCCTGTTTTTCTGTGTCAATAGGTATGCCATTGTATGTGGACTTCTATCAGAATATGAATCTGTTCAAAATAAGATAAAGAATGGCTACCTTTTCAAGGTAAGTGTAAATAAAATATAATTTTTTTTAAATGTGTAATTATTCAAGAATTTCTTGCAAAGTCTAACCACAAAAAGTCCCATTTGAAAGACATATAGTACTGTGCAAAAGTACTGTGCCAAGTAAAAATAGCTAAAAACAGAGCCCCTGTTCACCCATAACTTGCATTGGCATAAACAGTAGCTGATTGTCATTTAAAGGAACAGGGGCTGAAACTGGCTCTTCGGGGATAGAATATTTAGACAGGGTAAAAATAGCGTTGTGTTGTTTGAGCCTGGTGGTAATTTTACCTAATAATGTCACAGACAATCTATATTTTATGTAAACATAATATTTAAATATAGTTTGCTTTCAGTGAATGAGCAGCACCATATAACCTTCCGAGGTCCACCACGCACACTCTTCCACACAGGAGTGTTTCATAAGTGCAGACCCGCCGTTCTGCACGTAGTGTTTTATCTTGACTGTCAGCTGGACCTCCAAAGTGTGTTTACCTGTAGAGCTCTGGGAGGGTGACTGTCAATGAGAGACACTGAGGGAGAGATACGAATACAAAGTGGAGGAATAGCCAGAGCTGAGAGATGGTGATGCAAAATATGTGCATGTATGCTTTTATAAGTATTTCGTATGTGTTTGTGTGAGGAGGTTTTGTGTTTGTAATGGGTGGAGCAGTCACATAATGTAACAGTGATGTAATAGTAATATCTCTCTCTTTCTCACAATCTACACATGAAAGGATCATCTGGATAAAGCCATTGAGCTGAAGCCTCATGATCCACTGTCTTATTATCTGCTTGGCCGCTGGTGTTATGCTGTGAGTAAAACATTTCTCCATGTTCCCATTCAGTGTGTTTCAACAGACATTTAATCTGACTTGGCCCTGTTTATAGTTCTTCAGCCAAAAAGAAAACTTTTTTCTTCATCCTCCGTGAGTCCAGAACAAGATAATTCCACCCTATGCTTTCATCCTGCTTTACATTGTGCAGCTGCTTTTCAGACCAGAACAGATTGCTTTAGTCAAAGCCATTGTCATTGTTCTTAAAATCCAGTGAGCTGCACATTGTGTACGTGCCAATTTACATTTCCTGCGGTAATGTGCTATACATAGGATTGCAATCATGATATTCTTTTTTTCTTTTTTCAGCACAGGTGCAAAATTGGGTACTGATTATCTGGTAGAGAGCAGCACTAATGTAAACAGATAGGAAAGATAGATAGATTTATCTCATAAACAACTTGCATTGGAGAGAGTTACTTACAACACTTGGAAGCACAAAAGCCCACTGCTTAAGTAAAAGATATTGTTGCGTAATAAGGAGAAAAAGACCATTACCCTCTGATAGCCATATTAGCATTTTCATTATTGGCTCTAAAGGAAATTTCTAAGCATGTGAAATGCCAGTGCATTTCTCTGTTCTTGTGACTGAATCTGAGTGGGTATTCATATTAGTGAGTGAGTTAAATCATATACAAGCTTCAGTATTTGTGTTATTTCACTCATGTTTTGTTTTAGCTTGTATAAGATTACAGACACAAACCATGAATTATTTTGTCTGTTTTCAGGGTAAATAATCTGATCCCAGTTTCCCTGTGCTGTGATAGTGTAACATATTCTTGGAGGATAATGTGTTACTGCGAATGTCTGCCTAAATTATTCCTCTGATTTGGCTTAATAAAGTTTAATTAAGTATGGACTGTGAGTGGTCAGTTAGTGAACAGAGAAGCCGAGGCTGAATCCCAAATATCTCTCTATGCCCTCCATAGGGCACGGTGTTGGTCATAAAATAACAGTTTCTGCACTCACGTAGTGTCTTGTATGTCGGAAATAAAAAAACAGAGCTCTGTTTATAAACGTGGCATATATAACCAGGGATTCATACTTAGACTTATTTTATTTTGATATCTAAATAAGGACTAAAAGTGTTGAAAAAAACAATAAAACTATTATAAACATCACAGTTTTTATTTGAGTTGTGTCTTTGAGTCAGTATGGTGGATACTACACACAGTGATGTCACCTGCAAACCATGGATCGTACAAGGTCATATTCCATAATTTCTGCTATTGGTAGTGACTGTTTTAATGATTTAGAAATGTTTAAACATATAAAAGGTGTACATGAAAAGTAGTAGTTGAAGAAGGTATATCCATTCTGTAAGCTTTATTAACTTGACCTTATTGCCAAAACATTTATTTTCTACTATCTCATATATCCTTACTGATGACAAAACATAATTGATTCAGAGGACTTTCTGCAAAGTGTTGGGGCTGAACAAAGATCCCGTGTCAGTGCTGATGTTACATATCCGTACACCTTTAATTACACCTTCTAAGAACAAAGACATAACAGTTCTGAAGCTGGACCAAGTATTGTCTTATTCCAGGAAATGAACGCGAACACAGTGTGTATGTGTGCATGAGTGTGCAATTATAGTTCAGCAACTTATAATTACAGAGAGTTGAGCGTGTCACATTTCTAAGAGCGTACAGTGGTCCATTCTAGTTATTTGGAAATACACCTTAAAGAATGAATGTTTGATGTTATTTTGCTTGTCATTACTTGAGCTTTTATTTTAAATATTGCAGTTGCTTTATCATTTGGAATCTTGTGTGTGTGGAGTGAGAGTGGGTGTTTGTTCTTTGTTAGTTTTTTCCCTGAATTAAACATTTCTTTTTTGGAAAATATCAATTGCTTTTTTTCTGTGTCAAAAATGACTTGGAAGAGACAATTGCTGTATTAATATCAATTGGGTTTTTTTCTTTTTATAAAATGAATGTGCTTCTGTTCTTCTGGTCGTTTTATTGTATTTACCTCTGTATGGTTGTGTGTACAGGTTGCTCAGTGCTCATGGATTGAGAGGAAAATTGCGGCTACGCTATTTGGAGAACCCCCAAGTGCCACAATTCAGGATGCACTACAGAACTTCCTTAAGGTGGGCTCTATATGTTGGCATGGATAATGTACAAACACATAGTTATTGTATGTTTGAATATATGAGGTTTAAACTTGTCTGAACACAAGGCCCATAACCTGAATATATGAAAAGTGACTTTTATTTGCTAAAATTATATATAAACCCCATTTCCAGAAAAGTTGCAATAAAAACAATAATTTTTTATTTGTTCTTTAATATTCTTGAAGCTTAATTGAACAGACATCAGCAGAAAGAAAATATTTCCAATGTGTCACTGAACAACTTATTTGTTTTCACAGCAAATACACTGTTAAATCAACATTATTTGTGTTAAATTACCTCTGAGAGTTTTAAAGAATGTTACATTTTAACACTCACACTTAGTTTAACATGTGTTTTACATAGAAACACATTCAGAAATAGACACCACACACCATTGTAACACACTCCAATACTGTTGGGACAGACTGTTTAAACACTTTTTAATTACACTGTTTAATCATTTAGAAACGGAGGATACATATTGTCAATGTTTTCACAGGCAATGTGCCTAAGAAGCTATGTTGTTGTAGTACATTTAGAATGAGTCTTGACATTGTCTTGCTGAAACAACCATGGAATTCCCTGAAAAAGATGTCCATGGAAAAAGCAGATATTTCTTTGAATAACCTCAGTATTATTGCAATATTTAATACAGTAGAAGGTGAAATGTATAGAAGTCTTGAATTGAACAAAGGGCGGCACGGTGGCGCAGCAGGTAGTGTCGCAGTCACACAGCTCCAGGGACCTCGGAGTCCCACTCCGGGTGACTGTCTGTGAGGAGTTTGGTGTGTTCTCCCCGTGTTCGTGTGGGTTTCCTCCGGGTGCTCCTCCTACAGGCCAAAAACACTCGTTGGTAGGTGGATTGGCGACTCAAAAGTCTCCATAAGTGTGAGTGAATGTGTGAGTGTGTGTGTTACCCTCTAAAGGAATGGTGCCCCCTCCAGGGTGTGTTCCCGCCTTGCGCCCCATGATTCTGGGTAGGCTTTGGACCCACCGCGACCCTGAACTGGATAAGCGGTTACAGACAATGAATGAATTAAACAATTTAACTGTTTTTTTAACTGTTTGATAATCCATTCTTAAAGTTAGCACAAAGTAATGAGCCACAACCCATCTTTGCTTGCAAATAGTTAGCCTTGGGTGGAAACTCCTTTTGGAATTATTGGAAGCTCCTTTATTGAAATTTGTTGCCGGCATCAAATTATAAATTATATTATGGTTTATGTGTACAAAATAAAATTCAGTTTTTTGCTTCATGAATCACATTTTCTGGTTTTTGTTGCATTTCACAAAACCAACTTTTTGGGAAATGGTGTTTGTATTTGCCACCATTACCATTCCATCACCACCAACATTAGATACACCCATATTTGCAAAATAGAGCACATGCATGAAATCACTTTTTCCCATTTACGTAAAATCAGTTGCAGGATTGTTCCCACAAGTGTAGCCGAAATTAGTCATTAGTGCAGTTTTAAAGCTTTCCCTTGGGTCACCTATAGTATTAGCCATAGATCAAGCTACAGACTTACGTAATGTGGACTTACACAATTGCAGAGGTACCAACCATCTGCCTTGTGCGTTCACACAGAAGCGTGTTTGTGTAGTGTTAAGTAGCTGCCCCCAAGTTACTCCTGCACCCAGTTAAAGAGCAGCCCCAGGTATTTAAAAGAGTTTAATACGTGTTCCCACATTTCGCATGTTTATATAGAGAAATAAAATCACTCCTGGCCAAGACACAGTCTTGCATGCCTCCTCCTCATCTTGTGTATCTCACCCATCAATTTTGATTTAAGTGGCGTGTGTTGTAACTTGTTGCACCTTGCCGGGAGGGTAAAGGCTGTCTCGCTTTCTATCAAACACATCCTGTTCAGTTATACAACATCACCTGTGAGCTGCAAAAGCACAGCTTCAGCCCAGAGAAACGGGGTCCAAGAGAAAATCTTCCAACGGTATCTATCACAAAGTTTGGTCTCAGCTAAAGAGATATATTATTTGATTTTATCACATTGAGAATTGAGAATGATGGTTAATATTTTCTTTAGGGCTTTTACATGGTTTTAGCATAAATTAAGAACTCTGTAGTTTTGATTCTTTCCATTATCTTTAAGAGTCATGAAATTCAGTATGAGACTTTTAATTTGTATTGACCAGAGCTCAGTCACCAGAGATGTAAATTCTGACAGACAAACATAATATCTTAATGATATAAGTGATGGTTGTTTGAATAACTATAATTTAAAATGATTTATATAATTTATAATTTAAGATGAGTTGGAATATCAATCTTAATTGGAGGAGAGAATGTACTCATGTGCCCTGGCGTTTATCTTTCATGCCATGGTGAGATTCTTGTAAAAGAAGTCTAGGTTGTTATTTAATACGCTGACGTGAAAGGGAAGATTTTTATAGCGTTTGATGATGATGATGATTGTTTTCAAACTCATTAAACACGCAAAATCTTCAGGCAGTTTATGTAAGCGTGCTAAATTTTGCAAATGTACTCGCTCTAAGCATTGTAAAACCACATCAAGGTAGACCTGCTTTTTAGAGCTTCCCTGGTTCATCCCATTTTGGAGTGAGATACCTGGAGAGTGCTTCACAAAGCAGGATTCATGACTTAGTCAGAGAACAAAAAACCAGCGTTTAAAATTATACAACAAATTCTTAGATCAGTTCCTTGGAGATTTCTGAATTCAAATTTATGTTATCTGGCTAAACTGAGAAATTGTGGTTTGTTTTAAAAAACAGATAAAATCCTAAAATCTAATTGACCGAGCTGCCTTTAAATCTGTTTTATAATACACATATATGCACACCTATGACCACCTCACATTATCTGAATTCTATATTAATACACCATTGTATTAAACCCAGACAGTTTTCTTAAGTTCTCCATGAACCGTGTGATATTAGTTAATATAGTTAAATGTTCACGTTCATGTTGCTTAGCAACTGTTCTAATTGTTAACAGACTAAAATATCCAGCTGAAGAAAAGATTTTTAGTGAATGTTTATTGTGATTTTGTTTTAAATAAACTAATGAATCTGTGGATTGAATATTGATGTATTTGACAAAATTTTATATTGACCACCTTTTTTTTTTTTTTTTTATCAATTATCCCCTCAAGACTCCACTCCACGTCCTTCCAAAATCACCCTTCCTTATGATATAATCTCACTAAGTACTAAATACTGCCCAGATCTCAAATATTTTTACACATCCCAATCCCTCATCTCTGATCTAAACATCCATGTTGCATTAAAGCAACTCTTAACAATTTTACCCATCAGGTGTGAGATGTCCTGTGTTATATTAAAAAGTGATGTTTAAACTGTTCAGTAGTAAATCTTTTGTTTCATTTCACAGGCAGAAGAACTTTGTCCAAAGTACTCCAAATTCAACTATGTTTTTTTAGCAAAGGTAAATTATTTTTCAGTATTTTTTTCATATCAAAATATTATTACCACTTTGTTTTTACATTTAATGTCCATTCTCTCACCTCCACTGACCATAATTAATTAATTAATTCAAGAAAGGTATAGCCCTTGCACCTACCACTTATGGCACTTTTCCACTGTATGGTACCTACTCTACTCAGCTCTACACAGCTCTGTTCACTTGGTCCCTGGTTTTCCAGTATAATGACGTTCACTGAACACAGCTCCGCACCCCAGGTCAGACAGATAAGTATTCTGGCTTATTAAGATAAGTATTCAGACAGACGTTTTTCGCTCCCTGTTTGTTCTCCCTGGCTCTCATTTGGAGTCTTTCGTTAGCCGCCAATCCAAGACCGTGGTGTAGTTTTACGAGCTGCTGTTGTGAGTCAGATAAAAAAATATGTGATCAATACTGTAGCTTGGAGATTTTACAAATGGTGAGTTTGTCTACATTTCAATATGATTGACTATTCTCTCTCTCCTCTAGCCAATCAGAAATCTGCAAGGTTTACACATCACATTTATTCCATACTTGGCTCACTTGGAACCATGAGCCAGCAGGGACTAAAAAAGTAAACAGTTGCAGGTACGGGATTTGCCAAATGAAAAGCAAAAGAGCCAAGCAGAGCTGAGTAAAGTAGGGACCATGCAGTGGAAAAGCACCATTAGCCCTGCACCTCCATGTTACCTAGTGGTAGGGCTATATGGCCCTTTAAACTGAGATATTTGTAGAGGCACACAAAAGCAGGTTTAGGGATGCCTTCTGGATCACAAGCAAGATGGCTGTGTAAGCAAACTATGGTAAACATTGTATTATCTTCGTTTAATGTAGCCTGAATATATGATGTCCCATTATTCAATAAAAGGCATAAACCATCATTAATAGTATGCTGATGTTTCTGTGATTAACTAGTAAGTTCCCATATCCATCTTATATGGTGAAGCAGTTACATTCTGGCACCTGATGCTACTGCAACCTTTAAAGTGGAACTGGAAGTTTTTAAGAAAATTCTACTGAATAAGAAGCTGAATTTAGCTTTATAATCACAGAAGGGTTTGGAGTGAGTGCTTCTGAAGGCATCAGTGCCCTAAATTTAACTAAAGTCTGCCAGTGACATATCAGGCACTTGAAGGGCTGTCCTGTTTCGTAGGGGATGATTTAAACCACTACACCTTGGAAACGAGGAGTAGAAATAAAGCGCATAAATAATAAATGGGACTGGTTCTTAATGAGTTTTATTTTAACTCTTGATTTTAGTGTTACAAAGACCTGGGCCAGAAGTACCAAGCCAAAAAAATGTGTGATGCTGCATCTAGTATGGACATAGTGACTAAAGAGGTGGGTTGTATCATTCACAGTCCCTAGTTCTGTACAGTGCTTATTAAGATAAGTATTCAGTTTTTCAAATGTTTCATTGTCTTTTTTTACCATCTGTAACAGGATGAGGAAGCACAGAAGGAGCTGGAAACACTTCTCCTATCAGTTTAGTCCATCCTTTTTCGAAATGGCTTTGTTCTCATTGGGCATTATTGATGAATGTGTGGACTCAAGTTTATTATGAATATTATTCCAGCAGACTAGAGATTAACATTGGGTACGACTGCACTTTGATTAGTGATATATTGTGTTAATGTGGTGTACAACAAATATGGTGCAAGTTTTGCTAGGGAATTGTGGTTTTAGTTTTAAAATATAAGTAATTTAAATTTGGACAATTCCATATCCAGAATATTTTTTCAATCCATGAAAGTGGTGTCCAGAAAAAGTAACTGCGATGTTTTTCTTTGTCCTTTTTTTTTTTTTTTTTTTTTACAGTGAACTATAATGTTTTGTTCCAGTTTAAGATTCATTATGTCTGGCTTAGTTTTGAGGGAGCTGTTTAGTTTTTGTATGAACTCCACCCCTTTATTTTATATTGCATAAGACTGGGTGGACTTCTGTAACACTAATAGTAGGCTTCCATCCGTTCTTCTTCACTCTGTTCCTGACAGACACATTCCAGGAGTAATATCAAAAACAGCACAAAAGGCCATCAATTTGGCTGTTTTTCAATCACTTCAATCACATATCATGTGAAATTCTACCTGTCTAATTATTCTCACTTTGATGTTCATCAAATGTTCATTCATGTAGATCGTTATTATTTCTAGAGGCCTGGGTGACATGGTGCTTTTTGTATCTCATCAAAATACAACACTAGCTTCTACCTTCACACTTGTGTTTTTCCTTAGTGCTATTTTTGTCTCCACATTAATACTCATATCAGCACCATTGTTTTAGAAGACAAACACATGCTGGCTCATCATGTTTTGGAGCTTGTTTTGTTCTTCACAAAGCTGCTGGATGCTATTTAATCTCAAGAGTGACTGACTTGTGGAAGAATAACAGTTACATAGAGAGAAATAGCGTTGCTTTCACAGTCTTTTAGCTCAATGTTAAAAGGGATTTCCAGTTAAATGGTTACATATTCAACAGAATGAAGGAAACCAGGCTTTAGAAAATCTGTGCAATTTGTATTATGGACTTAGGGTCATTTTCCCCAATGTGGATTAAAGGAACACTATGTAATATATTTACTTTAAAAATACAGCTTCAGAATTGTTGTGATGCTTCACCGACCTGTAATAAAAAGAACAGAGCATCTGTCATGGCTACTCCTAGTTTAGCATTGCAGAAACTGCACTCTGTAACTTTTGGAGGAGGGTAGGAAACCACCCAGGTGGTCCCCACTGTTTTCAATACAGTGCTGTAAAAATGAATTACATTAGGGGGAGCCCAAGAAGCAAAAAACCCAAATCTTACCTGGTGTTATTTTAATTCTAGTCTTGGACCAAAGGGCAGTCCCAATGAGGAAACACCATTGACATTTCTTTTAAATCTAAGATTAGGATTAATCAACATTTGAAAAAAAAATTTAATATAATAATTCTAGATAAAAATATAATTAATATTTCACATATTCTATGGCTTTGGTCCACAGATCCACAATTGCTTACATTGGTGTTCCCAAATGTTTTCATCCAATAAAAAAATAAAGCAGGCCCCCTCCATTAAATCAGAACTGTATCAGAACAAATAACGGAGATGTTGCCATTGCATTTTGGAATAGGTATTATTCCAGAAATATGCTGTAATATTTACTTTACTTTTATTCCTTTATTAAAAAATTATAGTGAAATAGAACCATGAGACTCAAGCACTATCACAGCCACTGTTTAGTTGAAAATGTTTAATTTTTGTAAGACATGGAGTTGGCATGAATCTAAATGTTACAGATATTTGTCTCTAGATTTGTATTCTTTTTTTTTTTGCATCCACATTGTTAGACATTAGAATTGTTCTAGGTTTACCAAAGAAAGCAAGGAGTTTACATTTTTTTTCCATATGATCATATTTTACTGCTCTTTTCATCAAGACACGTGTATCATATAACTATTATCATTTGGTGATATTGTTTATCGTATCATTAAAAAAATATAATAAATTCTCTTTTATTGGATTACATTTTAAATATGTGCTTTTATGAACCAATGATTGTACTGGATTGTAATGGATTGTATTCTAGGGAATTTTATGTATTCTGTAAAACTAGCATACTGTTGATTTGTATATAGAACATTTACGTATATAGTGATCTGAAATCTATGTGTTTTGCTTTATTATTTTCCAGTGGAAAAAAGGGCTGTATATACGGTGACTTACTAATTTGATGTATTTTTTTGTGATTTATTCTCTATGTAACTGATGAAATAGTGATTTGTGAGTTGTATGTCTTGCTGAAAGCAACTGGACTTTGAATTAAACTGATTCTTCTTGATTTTGGTTGTCAGTGAACCCAGGCAAGCTCTAGCCATTGCTGGAATTTGGTTCTGGGTTTGGATAATAATAAAAGCCAGAGAATAATAAAGTTTGGAAAACAACATGGCCGGGTTTTCAGGTACAGTGACCTTTTTACTGTTGCACTCTCCTCTAACTCTCTTTCTCATGCAAGGGACATCTGGAGCAGGAACTAATTACAGGCACTGCAGACAGTAGGCCATCATCTCCTGGCTGTCAGATCCAAAAGGAAGTTACCCCTTCACCTCAGCACAGCTACTTTTCCCTTGTGGTTGCTAACTTGGACAGTACTTCAAAAGGCCTTGAGTAAATCAGTTTCTAAACCAGGAAAAGTCAGTACTTCATTTGTAAAGCTACAATTCTGCTACAAAGTTTTGGCTTCTGTTCAATCTCCAAGCTAATACAAAAAGTAATTTACATTTACATGTATGCATTTGGTAGAAGCTTTTATCCAAAGCGACTTACAAAAGAGGATCTAACATTCAAACTACAGCACAATTTATACAGATTACCTTACACTGAGTGCAATATGCCAGGAAGTAATAAGTGCATTAAAAAAAGACTTTCAGTGCAAGAGATACTCTCGGAGGAGCTGGGTCTTCAAGGATTTCTTGAATGCGGAGAGGGTTTCTGTTGCTCTGATCCACCAGCGTGGTACCAGAGATGAGAATAGCCTCGACTGACCTGTACGGGGGTTTGGCCGTGTTAGTTGGCGCTCCTTTGAGGAACGGAGAGGGCAGGCGACAGACAAAATATTTAAACAGATAATGAGGCAAAGAACCTTATATATATGAGGGAGAGAATATGGATAATTCTACTTCCCAAAGGTTCTCTGCCTCATTATCTGTTTAAATATTTTGCCTGTCGTTATTCACTTTCAGATATTAACTTTCAGATTATTTTAAATGACATTTTTGTATGATTTAACTGCTTTCTTAACAGTGGTCCTTAAAAACAAAAACAACTCAGACAATGATTCTTATTTTAAGATAAATCTGCTTATCTTGCAGGCCATTATGTAGAAATTTGATGAAATGTTCCCACAATGAGTCTGTGGAAAGCTGACCTATGGAAAATATTGGCAACCTAATTATTAAATTGCAAGTATTGCGATATTCAACAATCAACTGTGAGTTTTATTATTAAAAAGTGTTTAGGAACCACAGTAACTCAGCTACGAAATGGCAGACCACATAAATTTACAGAGCGGTGTCACAGAGTGCTGAGGCACAAAGTGCATAAAAGTTGATAACGCTCTGCTGACTCAATAACCAGTTCCATTTTCCAGTTCCAAACCTGCTGTTTTGTGGGTTTAGAATGGGATTTCAAAAAAGCCCCTGTAGGTATAATGTGTGGGTGCCCCAATATTTTTGTCCCTATAGTGTATATGTAAAGGTTTTTTTTTTGTTTGTTTTTTTTTTTTTTTTCTTTTGCCTTTTTGAAATTATCCTTGTCTTGAGCAATTGACAAATATCTAGTGGGAGTACACTGCCAAAAATTATGGAATCGACACTTTTAGAGGACATTCTCCCATTTGCTTTTATTTCCAGCAAATATAGGCTGAAGATTGTGGCTTCATGAATCCTCAGAAAAAAACATCAGCTATTAGAGATTAGCGTAAAAACATGGAATCAGTCAGTTTGAGGAAAAAATAATGTAATGTGCATATCTAAATCATAACATGGCAAAATATGTTGTTTATTTACAGTCAGGTAAAATCTGTAAGTATAAACAAAATGGGCAGATTATAAATGGAACACATGGATTGAAAGAAGAGTCAATATTTCTGATATAACTAGGAAAGCGGTTGAATGGAATGGGATTTACAGATAGAAATGCCAAATTTCATAAAGAATGCAGATGTATCTGTATGTCCTGAGAGTTTAATATACTTATACTTTGCTTTAACCAGGGCTCGTTTCTTATTATTCCAGGCCTTGGTTGTGGTGCATCTATACACAAGTGAAGGTTTTAAGCTGCTTGCATGATCTGGTTTGCATGATTTGAACAAGTTGCAACAATCATATATTGCAGTTGTATTCACAAACACTTGAAATGAAACTATTGAACTTGTGTCCAAAAACCCAAAAGCCAAATTATGAGTGGGACTATATTGTTGCATGGGAATTAAGCTCTGGGAAATATAGTGTCAGCTACAATGCCAGATGGTAACATTCCCTTCTCTATGTCCTTGTGAATGCCCTTGTCTTATCCAGCTTGATAAGAGGTTAATCATACTCCTTTGTCTTGTGCAAGACTAGGTTCAGGTTTCTGGTGATGAGGTTAACTGAATAACATCTTCTTTTTGCATGTGGTGAGTGTATTTCCCTAAAGGGATCACATCCTATTAATAATGCGCTTATTTTGAGTATGTGTCCAAATCATGCACCCCAGCTCATATAACACGAGGTAATATATAATGTATATATATACATATATATATGTACAAAAAAGTCACTTTTATGCAAGTTTAAATGCAATTTTACATGACAAAATTCGTTTAATCAAAATCGTTTAATCCCTTAAAAATGTTCTGTGCCTTTAAGACAGCTCCCTTGTTCTGAGAGGGTGTGCTGTGTTGTGGCTATTTCACAAAACAGTTTAAGATCAAACACTAGGCAAGTTGGGAAAAACATGATTTAAAAAAACATATATCTCCATTTTTTTAATAATAGAAGGAAAAATCCTTAACTTTCAATGGAAGTAAATGTAAAAGTAATTGTGGAAATAATTTTGGAGCATTTCTAATGGTCCATTCATTGCGAAGTGCTCACACAAAGTGAAGGACAGCTGTTGTGTTCAAAAGAACCATAAGATCGAGTGAAGGTTTTTCTTTTAAAACTTCTAAAAGATTCTTCACACTCACACATTTCAGAATCAAACATGGTTCTTTATGGAACCAAATGTGGTTCTTCTATGGCATTGCTCAAAGAACCGTTTGTTGCACCTTTATTTTATTTTTTTTAGAATGCTACACTACTGTATCTTTATCCAGAACTCTGTCCACTATTTATATTTACAGTAAAGCATATGATTTTTTACAGGATCTACTCTTCCAGCCTGTTGAGCAATTCCTGATCTCATAGTAGCAAGTGGTGCTTTAGCATTTTTTTTTTCTTTTTTTGGCCTGGTGGTGGTTGGGGGAAGGGGGATGGGGGTGTTGATGTATCAGTAATCAGCTGCCTCTATCTGTAGTTGTCACGCACTCAGGACTGGCTGCCTGGCCCATCAAGAACAGGATGTACTGGGGGAGCGAGATAAGCAGCAGCAGCAGAGGGAAAGTTCTATCCTGAGCACTTCCCCTTGCTTCCCACCACTCTGGATAGAGCCACTGCCCATAAATGCTGCCTCTACATTCAGATAAAAATAAGCTCAATCCTTTATATAGATTAACTCTAACTGGACAACAGTACTCATCATAATGACTTTAGCATACATCCTGGGAAGCCTAATAATAAAGTTGAGAATCATTTCTTTGGGTAATAGAGGCAAGTAATAATTTCATCTGAATTTAAGAGTATGTAGCAAGTATTTACATAGCTTTATATATATATATATATATATATATATATATATATATATATATATATATATATATATATATATATGTATATATATATATATATATATATATGTATGTATGTATGTATATATATATATATATGTATATATATACATACATACATACATACATACATACACATATATATATATATATATATAAGAGAGAGAGAGAGCAGTGTTTTTCAAACGGCTATGAGCCCAAAAAAACATGAGAATCACATTTCTTATATTTACCCCTAACCACTGTTTTCCAGTGTAATCCTTGGAATGAAGTTACACAGTGTAGTGGGTAAAATCTATGAAATGGAACGACCTTTCAAGCATGTGATATGTCATCAGAACACAATTTAAAAAGAGCAATGCTTCGTTCCCAGGCTACTAATGCTGCTCTGTAAACAGCTCTGCCAGTCTGCAGTGATATCGGAGGAGTGCTGCTGGTAAATTTAAGGCATAATAAGCCTTTCACAAGAGTTCCACAATCATATATTTTCACCCACTCCTAACTGTTCTATGATATGAAAATGAATTTAGCTTCTTAACCCTCCTGTTATGTTGCGGGTCAAATTGACCCATTTTAAAATTTGAAGATCTAGGAAAAATAGTATTTTTTCAGTATGAAACTTCTTCTGCTTGCCTTAATTAGTGTAATCAACATATAATATGAAAATGGTTCATCTCACATATTTGCAACCACCCCATGCATGTTTATATCACCTAGATATTGTTCGGGTAAATTTGACCCAGCAGTCAAACTGGAGGTAAAAGGGTGTCAAAAATGTCAAAATATTTGAAAATACAAATATTTCTTTGTTTTGCAACTGTGAGACATATTTCACTCCAATCACACACACACACAAACACACACACACACGCACACACGCGCACACACACACATGAACACACAGGTTCACAGGTGCAGATGTTATGACTTTTGACATGAACCATTCTTGTCCTCGCGGGAAAACTCCACCCACATTCAGTGGACACTCAACAGGGGAGGGGCAATACATAAAAGATTCTCTGCATGGGAGTCCTACCAACATTACACTTTGTCAGGCAGACCTTTACAAAATGAGCAGCTGAAGAAAAAAGATGACAGTCCAGGAGGCTCTGGAAGTCATCATTGATCATGACAGTAAAATAGAGGAGGATGTGTCTGAAGACGAAGACTATCTTGAGCTAAATTCTGATTCTAATGATTCTGATATTGGGGCGGCACGGCGGCACAGCAGGTAGTCATACAGCTCCAGGGACCTGGAGGTTGGGTGTTCAAGTCCCGCTCTGGGTGACTGTCTGTGAGGGGTTGGTGTGTTCTCCATGTGTCCGCGTGGGTTTCCTCTGGGTGCTCCGGTTTCCTCCCACAGTCCAAAAACACACGTTGGTAGGTGGATTGGCAACTCAAGTGTTCACAGGTGTAAATATGTGAGTGTGTGTGTGGCCCTGTGAAGGCCTGGCGCCCCCTCCAGGATGTGTTCCCACTTTGCTCCCACTTTCCGAGTAGGCTCTGGACCCACCACGACCCTGAAATGGATAAGTGGTTACAGACAATGAATGAATGACAAATCCTCCGGGGTCTCTGGTTTCCTCCCACAGTCCAAAAACATGGAGGTTAGGTGGATTGGCTTCTCTCATAACTGTCCTGGTGTGTGAGTGAATGTATATGTGCTCAGATATGGATTGGTGCTCTATCCTGGGTGAAACTCTAGTGCCCGATGCAATCCTCCAGGTAGACGGTCGTTCCTGGTTGAGAGTACGCTGTGTTTGGCTGATGCTTCTCACCAGTGTGTGTGTGTGGATTGAATGTTGAGTGTTGATTGTAAAGCATCCTTGGGTTTCTAGAAAGGCCCTATTTAAATGTAACGTCCACTGCTCAATGCTGTGATGATGCATGGCTTTATTCACCTCTAACACACCCTTAGAGCATGGTGACCTAGAGCTCATGTGTAGCTGTTCCAGTGTGTCTGACTTACCGTGAAACCTTGACAGAAGCTGAATTCACTATGTTTATTTCATGGACATATTGTGTATATGCGTCAAGAACAATATACATGTTATAAATATTCTGTTTAATTAAGTTCAACAGCATATAAATGATCATTCCAGGTTTTAAGTACAGTACATTTAATTTATTAAGTACAACAAAAGAGTAATAAAATATAAATTGCATGGTCTACAACAAACATCTGAGCTTAGGTTTAGTAAAAAAATATATAATAACAACAAGTCAACCAAGAAAACAGTCAACAATTTTGGTGGTTTGAATCCAAAACGCTGATCTAATATATATTTAATATATCTCTCTTACAGTATTAATGTTGGCTACAGCAGTTTTAAGAAACAGATAACAATCAGTAATGCATATAAATGAAGCATATAGGCCTACACGGATACTAGCAAACCCTGAGATTCATTTACTAGATTCATTTACTAGGAGAGGTGAATACTACCTATTCTCTGCTAGGCCCTCTTTACGACAGCCTGTTACTATGTAATGGACTATGCAATTTGTTCATTTATAAAGGGGGAGGAGTTGTTTGAAGTAGCAGATTAACAGACGTGTGGCTCTTAAATTCTTAAAATTGATATTGAATTTAGATATTGACATATATTTATTTAAATGTCTGAGAGTTGAAGTAGTTTGAAAGAAGTCATCTCTGTCAAATAAAATAAGGCATCTTCAAAATAGTTGCTTTACCTCTAATGTACGTTAATGTAAAGATATTTTAATTTAAATAGCTTTTCATCAATCGTCATGAAAGTTTTCCACGATGCAAAAGAAGTGTCCTATGTTCAAATAATGTAGAAAAAAGAAATCGAAATAAGGACATATATTTTTTGGATGGTAACACTTGTTATTAAAGCAACACTATGTGAAATTTGGTATTTGTGCTTCTGGCCTCCCCCTACATTTACAGAGATTCATTCAATTTTACAGCACTGTCCTAAAATCAAGAGGGAGGGAGGAGTAAGGGGGTGACTTCCTACACTCCCAAAAACATTACATAGTGCAGTTTCTGCAGTTGTGAGCTCAGAATATAACAATCCTACTCTCCCTATTATGGGTCAATTAGACATCACAGTGGTTTTGAAGCTGTATTTCTCTGGTTAAAAATGACCTAGTGTTGCTTGAATTTTGCAAAACCCACCCCACAAGATCGGTTAAATGGTTAAATACATTTTAAAAATAAACAGAAACAGCCAAGAGTTTGTGGGCAGGTTTTTTATGGTTCTTTAAGAACACTAGAGGTTCTCCAAAGAACCTTTGAATGGGGAAAAAAGTTTTCACTTTACAGTATAACCATAAGGTGATATAGCTTTTAAAATGGTGTTGGCCTCATACTTTCACTCCAGTTTTCATTTGCCACGTGGGTTTTAGTGTTTTGTGGCTGCAAGGTGATTTAAGTGATTTACAGCCCTGCGGTAACTGAAGTGTAACAGCCACATTGTTGTATTAATATGGCCGCTCCACTCATCAAATTATTGTTTTGTCAAATGAAGTCCTCTACAGTGAAAATACGTCTGCACGGTGCACAATGAGTTTTCAATAATGCTACCTATGTTTTCTTTTTTCCTGTAGTTTGCACTCAGCAAATGCATAAAAAAATGATGCGCTACTTTTTTTTAGTTCCATATTCAAGCTTTCTCACTGTAGAGTATAGTGTCATTTAGAATATCAACAAAACATGCCTAAATATTTGAGCAGAACTGCATTCATGACTGTAATTATGATTGGGATTAGAAGGATATTATGGTGCTTTGCCACTGCATGGTTCCCAGCTCTACTCTACTCGACTACATTCAGGCAAGTACAGCTCAGTAACATAATCTATAACAAAGATACAGCTGTTATATGCATTACAATATAACAATTAATTTCTGTTGTTCTAACATGGTTTAACCAAAGTGATAAAAGTACAAAGAAATGAGCTATAGGATGCCACTGGTTAAAATTCATAAATCATAAGCATTTTTACTAATCACTGAGAACACGGATTTCTATTTCGCTAAAAAAAAAACACACGCCAACCAGCAGGAAGCCTGACAGAGACTGAATCTCAGTCAATCCAAAGAGAGAGACCAATAAAGACCAATCTAGACATAACTGAAATGGTCTACACAAGCAAAAAGAATGTTTTGGTCAGTAGTTAGAAATGCTCTTTGTGGCTATGGGCACAGCCATGTCCTAAAGGAAAGAGACATGTGCTGGGGACTGAAAGGTTGCTGTTTTAACTTCCTAGACAGGCAGGAAAATCAGGGACAAGTAGTGGAGGGAAGGAACAGCATTGCCTCCTCCCTCAACATTCAAGGCAGAAGTGCCCTTAAGTAAGGCACCTAGCCCCCAATGGCTCCCTAGGTGCTAGTTCTGGCCAGTCCAAGGGTGTGTGTTTTCATTGCCACAGAAAGGTTAAATGCAGTAATGACTATAAAGCATATATGTTACTTTACACATTATTGTGGCTGTTTTAGATTTTGGGCATTTCAGAAACTTGTTTGTAGTAAGTCATTGACATGCCCTGAATGTAATTATTCTAGGTACAAGAGTATCATTGCTACAATAAGTTATATATAATAAAAAGGAATACTTAGAAGAGTATAAATGACAAAACGAAAAATCTTCTCAGAGTGAAGGTGATCCACTGAGTCAGGGGCTTGGAGGTTTGGAAAATTAAAGGGATGTATGTTAAATCAGTGCAAAAGCAGCATATTGTGGTCCTATTTGATTAAGCCAGGTCGTGGGGGGCATGTTCTACAAAAAATATACCTCACATCATGGTGACATAGTGACAGGATCAAGGTGTTGTTTAATGCCATTATTCACATGAATAGTTATTCAGTGGAGACCCACCAAACAATCATCTTTCCTCACTAATTACACACCTTTTATAGAAGCAAGAGGAAAAAGTCCAACTAAAGTGTATGCACACACTGCTGGTAATCATGCTCTGTACTCGCCTAAGACAGATAGGTTTGGGTGTATCACTCTGTATTGGTTGCATTTTAGAAACTGAGATTCTTTAACATTTGAATTAGAGTGAATCACATGCACCAGATGTTTATAAACATCCAATTGCCATATATCTTTGTTAAAAGTTTGTGTCACCCCTCCACCCCACCCACACTTGCTGCATTAACAGCCCCTACTCATCTATATAGGCTTTGAACATTGCTATAAGCCTCTGATTGCATTCAGCCACATTAAATATGACCAAGGTTGGGTACTGATTTTGGATGATTAGTTCAGGATCACACTCCAGCTGTTCCCAAAGGCACTGACTGGTGTTTCATCACTCCAGAAAATGAAATGCAATTCCACTAATCCACAGCCCAATATTTGGATGGTGGGGGTGGTGGGTTTTACCCCTCTAGCCTATGTTTGGCATTGAGCATGGTGACCTTTGGCTTGCGTGCAGCTGCTACAAAGCACATGCATTTTTTAGAGACTATACCACAAGATAGGCATGCACTGCGTCAGGGATAAGTGATTTCATGTCTACAAACATTTGGACATTTAATGTAGGGTGATAGTGAATAATGTTTCAGTGCATTTATATCAGTCTCTTATGTTTGTGTAGCCCAGGGGACTTAAAATCTGGAAATTTGGTCCAGGTTCCAGGCAGGGATTTAAATATGGCTGGTCAGTATGGCCATTTTAAAATCCTGGCCTGGAGCTTCTATCCAACATCCGGATTTGAAGACCTCTAATCCATATTGCTGTATCAATTGTCAATCAAAATGATTTAGCCTGAGTATAGTCCGTTCATAAATATATTACGTTTTTATACACATACATATATAGGTTTGGCCTGATGGTCCAGATGCATTTTTAAAATATTTATTTCAAAGTTCATTGTCTTTTTCCACCTTCATTTTGCTTAATTTAAAGTGTCTGTTTCCAGCTTTTAGTTCAAGTCTGCATTGCCATTTGTCATCTTCTCCCTAGTGTTCTCTGTTTGGCTAGAGGTCTGCACCAGGTCCTCCACGAACTGGGCTCCGTCCCGCAGCGTCACAGCCACCTTGAATGGTCTGGGCTTCAAAGTCAGCCCATAAATGTAGTCCATAGTTGGGGGCTTCTCTGTCGCAAAGTTGCACTGATGAACCAGGAGGGTGGTGAAGAGGAAAAGCTGCAGTTTGGATAGTTCCTCTCCAATACACCTCCGCTTTCCCAGGGAGAAGATCAGCACATTGCTGGTCAGGTCTTTATTGAGCGCTCCATTCTCATCCAGGAAGCGTTCAGGGTTGAAGACACTGGGCTGGTCCCACTTGGAAGGGTCATGATTGACTGACCACTGGTTGATAAAGACCACTGTGTCTTTGGGGATGTGGTATCCATTGATGGAGGTGGCAGTGGTGGTCGAATGCGGAACGGTCACAGGGATAAAACAGGTGAATCGCATCACCTCATAGATAAAGGCCATTACGTATGGAATGTGTGGCTGGTCCTCAAGGGCTGGCAGGCGGCTCTTGTCCACCACTTTGTCCACTTCCTCCTGGAGCCGCTTCTGGATGTCTGGATACCTGCAGCATGGAGCAGAGAAATCTATTAATCCTTTATTAAATAGACTACATAATTAAAGTTAAACCAAAATATATTTTTCATCTTAATATTAATAGCTATTTAATAAAATTACATTTAAATATAAAATATTAAATATAAAGTATTTAAATCATTTTACAGTCTCATTAAAAATCTCTGCTGACATGGATTTAACTCCCTCCCTCATGTTTAGCAGGTTAACTTTTGTACACAAGGGGAGCTACTAGCACTGGAGAAAAGAAGATACTCCCTTGAATCCAAATTTTATGCTAGAATATACACTGTAAATTTCAATATATCATTGCTGATAAATATCATCAAAGAAAACACCTATCTCCGTTTTTGTTGAACACAGCAGCTGTCCTTAACATTTTGTGAATTTACGTTGAATTGCATTGAAATTTAAGAAGGTTTTTTCCCTTATTCTATAAGATCACGATTAGGGAGATGTTTTTCTTTGGAAAGTGAAGATAGGTTTTTCAGTGAAATAATTTTGTTTAGAGAACAAGGTCTGTATGAGCATGTTCAGGTGCACATTGTCCAAGGAAAACATTCCCATTTGAAAATTTCATGATTAATGGACCAATAGAAATGCTCCAAAACTACTTGAAATTAAATTGTTTTACTCTGACTTCCATTAAATTATATGGTATTATCTTTATACCGCCCAACCCTAGTTCTACCTATGATGAGTGTAAATCACTTTTTACAGCACTACTGTGAAATGAAAAGGGGTAGGTATATGGTGTGGGATGTAGGGGTTCCTAACATAGGTTTGGGCAGTATAACGATGATATCGTATACTGGGGTATCTCAAAATAAGGGCGGTATTTATGGCGTTGGTGTGGTCTGTCAAATTTCTGTTCCATCTTTAAAAGCCAGCTAAAATGTTCATGTGCATTTAAGAGAGCAACAGGGAGGGGGCACTGTGGAGAGCGCAATAACTGCTGATGTCACAGTTTGAAAAACACAAGCCCAGTAGCCCACTGTAGATGTAAGTTTAGCGCTTAGCAAAGAGGAAGAAAGCTGTAAACAGACAAAATTCTCAGAAAATCCTTCACTCAACTTTGTGCTCACATGTATATCGCTTTATCCTCTAAATATGTTTGTTTTGAGCCTCAGTTCACTAAAAAATCTGCTGTGGCGTGCTAAACCACAAGTGCCTGTGAGCGCCAGCTGTTCTTCTAAACAGTGTACACTGTCTTATTTTGCTTATTTTCAAACTTTTCTGTTCCTTCAGCACCCGTTGCTGAGATTTGCTCTCTCAGAAACGGGTTTTTATCGTCAACACTGTCAATAGTGTCGGTGTGCACTATCAGGCTGTGTTTAGCTAAATTCACTTGACTTTGTGCTCACAGATATAAGACTCAGCGCAGCCACAAAGAGCACCCCCTCCCCACGGTAATACTATATACCACAATAATATTTTGAAATCTAATTTAAGAAAGTGGCTCTTTGAAGAACAAACATTTCACGGAATTAATGTTATAATGTCATCAACATGTGGAGGGTGAGACAAACATAATATTTTACAAGCTGTGTACTCCGCAGCTGGAACATAGCCATCTCTTGTGTGCACAGTTACACTAAGTGTTCTGCCCACAGTTAGTGTAGCACAGTTTCCTTCCCCCAGTGTGGTGGGTGTAATGGGGGCAGATCTGATTTCAGCCTTCCTCTGGCACTGTTTCGGGAGTCTGCTCTCATTACTTGCTGACTAAACCTGCCAGCGCAGCAAGTGATTATGCAATGGCATTTGTGCTCTGACACACGTGCTCTAATACACGGTTTCCTTGAGAGGCGCAACTTGAAAACAAAACCTGAAGTAAGGCTGTCTTCACAAACTGCTCACCAGAAACCTTCAGGCTGTTCAGGCTGCATACGATTTTAAAGGCTTCTTAACCAACACGGACATGTACCTCTTTTGCTTTTAAGGACATGGTTCACAATTTTATTTATTAAATGTTAACTATGTTATAATGTTCATTGTCATCACTAGGCGAAGGCAGGAACACACCCTTGACAGAGCACCAGTCCATCGCAGGGCAGCACACACTCACACATTCACTCACTCATATCTGCGGACAATTTCACACAGCCAGTCCACCTACAGACATTTGTTTTCTGATTGTGTGAGGAATCAGCAGCACCTGGAGGAAACCTATAAAGACACAGGGAGAACGCACCAAAATGGTCATGCGCAGTGAACCCAGGTAGGGACTGAATGCAGGAAATTATATCATCTACATCAAGAACTCTTGAGGGTCCCAGTGACAGTTTCTCTGATAGCTGGTGACTATACTGTCTGAATCGAATTTACATGTGTGGTTTTGGGCAGATGTGGGCTTCTTGTGCTACATAATCTTATCCTATTAGAATTCATGGTGTTATTACCTGATGTCCCTGCTCAATATGGAAATCAAACCCTGCCCTTTGTGTGGAGAGCAAGGCTATAACTTAGTGTCAGAATACACCCTCCAAACAAAGAATGCAATCTGTGTAAACTATCAGTGCTGTGGGCTTGGAATCAGTCTCTTGACAGGATCAGGTGTTACAGAAAGGAAGGCTTAAACTAATGCCAGCAGGAGGAGGGTTGCTGAGAACTGGTCATGGGATTTGTTAGCAGGATCTAATGAAACATTAAAGAACATGACATTGTGCTTCTCACCTTATATCCCTTTTCCACAAGTTAACACTGCTCTTAATGAAATGTCTGTGACAAGCTTTGGTCAAAACACCACAAGCATCAAACAACACTGAGGGAGCCCAGAAACAAAAATACCAAATCCCACATATAGTTGCTTTAAAGGAACAAGTGCCGAAACTGGTTGTTCTGAATAGGACTGAATGACCAGTTTCATCAATTGTTCCTTTAAAGCAGCAATATGTAAGATTTGGTATTTTTGCTCATGGGCTCCCCCTACAGCTGCAGAGTGTAATTCAGTTTTTAACATAGGTCTTAGTTGTTTTTGTTTGTATCCTACCCTCCTCCAAACGTTACTTAGTGCAGTTTCTGCAGTACTGAACCTTGAGTAGCAACTACAGAGGTCCTGTTCTCCTTATTACAGGTCAGGGAAGCATCACAATGATTTTCACCTACACCAACTTTAATGTGTAAACCTATTTTTCAGCTACAACCGTAAAGTCTCTGTAGGTGAAAAGCAGCTTTATTATGTATTCTTTAACCAATTTATTTATTTATTTTTTTTACTTAGACCACAAAATACTTAATTTTCACAGCTTGTTGGTTGATAGGAGCTCCAACCCCCCAAATTAATTTGGTACTGCAACGAGAGAAAAAAAAAAAAAAAATATATATATATATATATATATATATATATATATATATATATATTCATAAAAAACCTTCTTAAATTTTGATTGATTTATTAGTTCAATTGTTGATCAATAAGGGGGAAATATTATTAGTTTTGGGAGGCATATCTCTCAGCCTGAACCTCAAATTTAGCAAATGAATGACTTCCCGAATGGAAGTGACCCCAGCCAAGTGACCACTGCACTGACTGTTTGACCTTAATATCAACACACTCCAGCGCCACGTACCTCACAAGCACGAGCACGATCCACTGCAGCGCCGTGGACAGAGTGTCCTGACTGGCCCCAAAGATGTCCCCAATGGCGGGGGCCACGTCCTTCTGGCTGAGGGTCTTGCTGACCGCGTCTTGCTGCACGGCTAAGATGAAGGCGTCGGTCATGTCGCGCGCGTGGCTCTTGTCCAAGTTGCCGCGGTGCTCGTCCACTTTGGCGCAGATGAAGTCGAAGAACTCGAGGTTGAGCTGCTTGAACTGCGCGTAGAGCGTGCGCACGGGGTTGGGGAACCGCTGCAGCCACGGCATGACGTCCACGATGCTGCCCGCGCCCACCGTCTTCGTGAACTTGTCGTTGCGTCCCACAATTTGCCGGAACTCGGCGTCATCGTAGTCGTAGCGCTTCCCAAAGCAGGCGGCGCTCATGATGTTGGCTGTGGACACCACCAGGTACTCGTGCGGTAAGAAATGCCCCACGCGCCGCGTCTCGCGGAGGAAGAGCCTGATGAGGTACTGCACTTCGACCCGCACGTGGCCCTCGAAGGCGCGGCGCATACTCACGTCGCCCGTGGAGAAGGCGCGCGCGGTGGCGTGCGACAGTCTTCGGTGCGCTTTCCAGTGATCGCTGTAGTTTCCGAAGGCCATGCTCCGACCCCCCGACACGAAGCGGAACGATGCGAAGTCGGGACGCCCCGCGAAATCAGCCGCTTTGTGCACGAGCGCTGCACGGATGGCATCGCCGCTCAGCACCACGACGCGCCGGGTGCCCAAACGGATCTGAAGCACGCTGCCGTAGCGCTGCGCCAGGCGCGAGAAGTAAAGATGCGGCGCGCCCCCGAGCTCCGCCGCGTTCCCGATCACCGGCCACTGGAACGGCCCCGGGATCGAGAGCGAGAACCGTTCCGCGAGCAGCAGCAGCAGCGCGGATAGAGACAGCAGAAGCAGCAGCAGGGACACCGGGGAGAAGAGGGACACTATACTGAACATATCCATCATCAACCTGCAGATAGTACAGTATAAGAGAGAGCGGGAAAAAAATGTTATTAAGTTAAGACACTTATTAATACATTTACACATTATTACATATTAATAAGTCATGCTATGGATAGTCTGCAAACTCTATCTGTCATCTGTTTTCCGATCGCTTATTATAAATACAACCTGACGTATACAGTCGGATGCAAAAGTTTGAGCACATCTGTGAAAGTGTATCGAATTTAAACTTGACACATAATTATCATTAATCTTTACGAATTCCACACACTGAGAGAAATGTGTCCCGTGCAAAAACAATGGGACATTTTGCATTTTAGGTTCCATTACGCTTTGATACTGTGATGCAAATTGTGTAGAAAAGCGCCATATGAGTTTGAACTCTTCCAACAAAGCTCTGCTCACGGGTGACCGAACATCTGAGCCGAGCTGCCCCTCTGTTCTCTACCTGTTAGCGGCGTGTTCCTCCAGGTCTGGAGCAGAAGTCGCTGCTGTGGCTCGGTGTGGAGAGAAGAGAACAGCGCATACTTCTCCACAAACTCTCTGACACGCACACACACACACACACACACACACACAGAATCTCACCTCACTGAAGACCAGGGCACTGCAAGTAGATCACATCCAGTCCGGTCCGAGAGAGAGAGAGAGTTCGGAAACTGACATCTCAAGTCAGCGGCTCTCTTACATATAGAGTTACCCCCCCCCCCCCACCCGCCTCTCTCTCTCTCTCTCTCTCTCTCTCTCTCTCTCTCCCTCTCTCTCTCTCCTCCTGCTCTCAATTCAACGTAACATTGCTTTAATGGCATATCGTTCATTTATCTCCCACCTTTCCTCCCCTACCTTTACTCAACCTCCTCTCTCTCTCTCTCTCTCTCTCTCTCTCTGTCTCTCTCTCTCTCTCTCTCTCTCTTTCTCGCTCTCATATACCGCCACTGTTTGAACTCAAAGGTGAAGCAGTCGTAGATGAGGAACCTCACCCTGTAAAAGGAAACATAGCCAATCAATTTTCTCCTCATCAGTTCAATTCTGCTTTTCTTTGTATTGTTAGCCTTTCTACAGCGGTGTGTAAAAAGGCGCGAAGAGCACGAGGGACACAGAAAAGAACCAAGACTCAGGCACCAGGACTCAGAGAGAAACCAGGGACTCGGGAAGGAAACAGGACTGAGAAAGTGGACAAGGGGTAAATACTCTGATTTAAATCTGTAAGAGCTCTAACGGCTGCAGCTCCTCGCGCTCCTCTGTTCTCCTCGCGTGAAGGCGTTGCGTCATAGATAAGGACAGAGTGTAACGAGGGCAGTGTACGGTCAGCAGTGAGCGACCAGTGAGCGCTAGTCTATACTACTGTTACTACAATAAATAAATGAAGTGATAAAGTAGTAATAGTAGTAAGAATATTAGTAGTGGTAGTCATACGATTATTATGATTATTATCAGTAGTAAAAGCTTTAGTAGGAGTACCAGTAGTAAAAGTGCTAGTAGCATTAATAGTATTAGCAGGGAAAACAACTGAATTAACAGAATTAACTCTTTATTTGTTTACTAATAGTTGAGCACCCTCAGTCCTGCACCTGAAAGCATGTTGTTTTAAAATATGATTAAATCACAGAAAAGCAAGTCATTTATTTACACTGTGGTTTATACAATATATTATAAATTAGTATATCATCCCTTGCCGAAGTATATGTACGTTTATTATTGTTTTATTATTGTTATTATGATTTTGCTGTTCTTGTATTGTGGTTTTGTTGTTGTTCTTGTAATTATTTTTAAATTTATTCTATTTATGTACCACATCTTTTTAAAGACCAGATTTCTCCAAAAGTGCTTTACAACAGGAAAGTAAATATATAAATATTATAAGGAACAATCAAACAGCAAATATTTGTATTTTAGTTTGCATGCAGGCTGTCACTTTCCTTTCAACCAGTGAACTGTTCCGTTTTTGGGCCGCGATGGAAAAGCACCGATCTCCTTTGTGTTGGAGGACCGTGGAGAAGTGAGGTGTAAGTGAATATTAGATGAGAAGATGGTTTCTAGAGGCAGGGCATGTCTTGGATATTGAGCGAGACTTTTAAGGCTCCTAAGACCATCAATAAACTTGTGTGTGTGTGTGTGTGTGTAGAGTGTATAATTCGTTAAATACGGTCGTAAATCTCGACTAAATGGGAAAATGGTTGGGTTTTTCATGTTTTTAATGTATTAATAAAGATTAATAAATGACATGTATATATATAAACAATTCAGATAAATATAATTCAAATATTCAAACTTCGGATGTAAATACTTGTTTTTTAACTGCATATATTAAGAAGCACGAAAACCCAATCAGAGAACAGGATGTCCATATGGTCACCTGGAGTTAGAAACAGCTTGCTGACATTTAATAATAATAATAATAATAATAATAATAATAATAATAATAATAATAATAATAATAATAATAATACATATTTAAAATGATAATGATAATAATAATAGATAGGGTGCTAACTTGGCAGATATTAAAATATTGACAGAAGTCCAGTGAGGTAACAAAAGTTACCATGGTCCTTAGGCCTATTTGTCACCTGTATAATTAATTTAAATGTATTAATGAATTAATTTTACTTAATAATTATATGTGATTTTGAATCATATTGGACAAGGATGTGGGTTTTTTTCACATAGTGTATATATATATATAATTTATTTTTTCCCTTTCTTTCTTTCTTTCTTTCTTTCTTTTAAGACCATGATAATATTTTTTATTTATTTATTTTTTGATGCAGAAATTACAGGATCAATTTTTGACTTTGCGCAGACAAGGAAGTAGCCCCTGAGAGAACCCACTCACCGTGTCCTAACTCACTCACAGTGTCCTAAAATTACTGACAACTTTCTCAGGGTTAATAATAAAAATTTTGTGCAGTGATGGCCAATGACTTGTTACTGAGACAGCTTTCTGACACTGGTCTATAGACGTTTAACTCCTGAATGCTTTAATAGTCTTGAAATTTCTTCAGCCCCAAAACATAGCCAAGCCTCCTCAGTGTGTTTTCTTCATCTTTAGTTTTTCATCTGTGAACATACAGCTGATGTGGCCAATATCTAAAAACTCCATGTATGTTTGTTTGTTTGTTTTATCCATACAATGCTCCACCAGAGGCACTGTGGCTTGTAAAACTGCATCTTAACAAATTCCAATCTCTTAAACTTCTAAAGTGGAGTCTTCTTCCATGTTACTCCAAAAGCAATGGATTGTGCCATTAGACACAAATGTACCTTGAAATTGGAGTTCAGCCTGTAGTGGATATGTGTGTGTGTGTGTGTGTGTGTGTGAGAGAGAGAGAGAGAGAGAGAGAGAGAGAGAAACTGCTTTAAATATTTTTAAATCCCAAACACTATGTATTAACTGGAATGGGTGTCAAATTTCATCATTCATTAATTCAATGTCTGTAGCTGCTTATCCAGTTCAGGGTCGGAGTGGGTCTAGAGCCTACCCAGCATCATTAGGAGCAAGGCAGGAACACTCCCTGGAGGGGGTGCCAGTCCTTCACAGGGCGACAACCACTCACACATTCACTCACACCTATGGACACTTTTTTTTGAGTCACCAATCCACCTACCACCGTGTGTTTTTGGACCTTGGGAGGTAACTGGATCACCAGGAGGAAACCGACGCGGACACGGGGAGAACACACCAAACTCCTCACAGACAGTCACCCCTGGAGTTTAACCCACAAACTCCAGGACCCTGGAGCTGTGTGACTGCGACACGACCTGCTGCGCCACCTACCGCCCTGGGTGTAAAATTTAATTTATTGGATTGTTTAAGATAGTTTTTTTTATTGTTTGATAATGCTAATTTCATGCGAATAATCACATACAATTATGTGTGAAACAACAAATATACTTTAATATAGGATTACTATATTAATTTTACATACATTTTCTGCATCTCTGTGTTAATTTGTTGGGGACAAATGTAACGTACAAACAATTACTTTTTACATTTTATTTTATTTTTATAATGTATAATTCGTTCAGAATGCTAAATGCTGTTTATATTCGTTGTAAATATCGACTAAATGAGAACATTCCGTGAAAATAGAAGGACAGCCTGCTGCAGCTTTCTAAAACGCCTTTTGCTGCTGTCATTTTGTTTTTATTCCAACCAGATATCGGGGCACATGTGGTCGAAAACCAATGGAAAGTGTTTGTTTATATACTCGTCATTTCACATTGCATTTGAAAACAGGACAGTGGAAAAATATGTTATTTATATAACTTTAAAAGCTTACTAAGTATAAAACGAGAAGTAATTTGATGAGCATTGCGTAAAATAATATGTGTCATTATATTTTATAATCTAATTGTTTCCAAAAGGCATATAGAAAGAGAAAGACAGTTGATCGAAAGTTCTGAAACTGAAAACTGGTCTGAAAAATCTGAATTAAATAAATCATCCCATTTTTCACAATGCGCTTTTTTTCTTTTCTTACCGCGAACATTTGACGTCCGTGTACAGCCAAAGGTTGTAAAACAAATGTAAAATAAATAAATTTAAAACAAAACCCAGAAGGAAATGTAATTTTATTTTTCGACTGGAAATGAAATTTTGTTTTGAAACTTCTCTTTTTTTTCAGCCAGGGAATGTTATTCAAGGATTCAAGGAAACTTTATTGTTATTCGCATCACATGTGGTACATGGGGTGGAACGAAATTGTGATCTCAAGGACCCAGTTTAACCCAAAGAGCAATATTGAATAAATAAAATAATTAAAAAATGCGCGCTACCACCTTGAACATTAAGATATTATGACATTATGATATGATTGGTTAAATGTTAGGACGTGTTTGTTTAGACTTCAGTAGCTCGCTGTTATAAGGAACTGAACAGAGAGAATGCGGATAAGATAATTTGCAATGGTAAATATTTGGGTCTAAAAAATAACCTGTTCATGCAGTTTGACTGCAGTCATTCAGCGCTGTTCTTCAGCACCACGGACAGCGGAACCTTCACCACATCAGCGCCAAATAAAAATCTACACCCTCTAAATAGCACAATCCACTACATAAACCATCAGCGCTAAACCAACATCTACACCCTCTCAATATCAACAGCCGACACACTTACTACCAGGAGCTACAATCTCTCAGTAACACCACAATGATGGTGCCAAATTAGGAGCTACACTGTCTCTCACTCCCTTGAGCGATGCCATAGTAGCAAGATATTGGTAGGATGCTAGTATGTCAAAAGTTTGGACAGATTTTCTCATTAGTCATTGGTGAAATAGGGCTATTCACTGTAAAGATCTGTGTACCAACCCTGCGTCGGCACAACCCGAGTTTTGATCTCAAACATATTAAGGAGGAGAGCAGATCTACATATTAACTCTTGACGAGGCCACAGCTGTTCACTGAAAACCGTTCCAGGTGAGGACCTCATGAAGCTGACGGAGAGAACGGCAAGAGTGTGCAAAGCTGCCAAAAAAAAAGGGTGGCTACTTTGAAGAATATAATGTATACAACTATATATAAAAAATTACTCTGGTTCGTTTAATACTTTTCTGTTTACTACATAATTCCATGTGTGTTCCTTTATAGTTTTAGTGTCTTCCATATTCATTTACAATGTAGATATAATAATAATAATCCATTATCTGTAACTGCTTATCCAGTTCAGGGTCGCGGTGGGTCCAGAGCCTACCTGGAATCATTGGGCTCAAGGCGGGAATACACCCTGGGCGCCAGTCCTTCACAGGGCAACACACACACACACACACACACACACTCACGCATTCACACCTACGGTCACTTTTGATTCGCCAATCCACCTACCAACGTGTGTTTTTGGACCGTGGGAGGAAACCGGAGCACCCGGAGGAAACCCAAGCGGACACGGGGAGAACACACCAACTCCTCACAGACGGTCACTTGGAGCGGGAATCGAACCCACAACCTCCAGGCCCCTGGAGCTGTGTGACTGCGACACCACCTGCTGCGCCACAATAATTAAATAATAATAATAATAATAATATATTTATATAATAATAATAATAATAATAATAATTATTATTATTATTATTATTATTATTATTATTATTATTATTATTATTATTATTATTATTATTTTTTATAAACAAAGAAAAAAACATTGAATGAGAAGATGTCCAAAATTCTGATTGTTACTGTACAATCACAATATGTGGAAAATTAGCAAAATCAAAAGAAAATCTCCATGAGTGGGCATGTCCAAACATGCTAAAAGCATCCCAACGCACCATCACCTCCAAATAGCTACAGCCTCTCAATACCTCCCACCACTTTCAGGGTCAGTACAAAATGAAGAACAAGACCATATTAACAACACCACCCACCGCACTCCCAATAAGTGTCAAACATGGAACAACATTTGCTCAATAACTCTCCCACCATGTTCACCTTCATCACCAAACAATTGCATGCTCTCAGTCCCACCACCCACCACAGTCACAATTAGGGCACTCCTGTTTCAGAAGCAGGCAAATGTAATGTTAGGGGTAGAGTGTGAGGACTCTCATTGGTATGGAACTGTGTTATTTGGAAAGCAGGGGTTTTTTAGAGAGGAAGTAATGTTACTGTGAGAACTGTGTTCTCGTGTCCAGGTGACAGAAACTGCCATGTGGATTCTTTGTGTAAATTATGTGTCACCGTTGTCATGAAAAGGATGTGTGGAATTTTGAGTCTCATTCAGCAGTGGTTCTGTTGTTGCTGAGGCATCTGTTTATGTATTGTAGCTGTGAAGGGACTGTGTGAAAGCTGTCAGGGAAAACAGATTTTGTAGTTTATAGTAAAGCTGTTAATGCCATCACTGAGAACACTTACATCCGCGTGTGTGTGTGTGTGTGTGTGTGTGTGTGTGTGTTTGTGTGTGTATGGTATGAGCGAGATATTTAAATTCAAGTGAGACTTGTATTTAAAGTCATTATATCATTACAAAAAATCACTAAATTGGTCTAAATCTAACTTAAAAAAATCTCCTATTAATATTATTTTCAACTATATTTTAATATGCTATATTTTAACATCCGACCTGGTATTGTCAGTTGGCTTATTTCTCCAGCTGGCTTTTTGTACAGAAGTTATATGTAATATAAAACATGAGATATGAATTTCGAATGGGTACTTTCTCTATGTATGAATTCTGACATGTGCACTTTTAAAAATACAAAGGGTTCTATGAGTGATGCCATAGAAGAAAACCACTTTTGGTTCCATAAAGAAACATTTTTGTTAATGTATTTTAATCCGGTAATAGACCTTAACACCAAGTGAAGCACCCGATTTGAATGTTATCATTCCATAGGATGGAAGTTAATCAGGTGCTAGTAGGTCCATTCGAATGGTTTAGTAGGTACCTACTAGAAGAGTCAGTACGTTGTTGTCATCTATTCCAACTGCTTATCACTCAGACCAATAAGGAGCCAGCACTGGCGACCAATTACATAATGAATGTGAACAGCCAATTCAGAATTATTTTTAAAAAACATGGTTGTTTCGAAACTAAAAGAGATTCTTCTATGGCATCTCGTAAAGAACCCTTTGTAACATTGTAATCTTCCATTACAATTACAATTTTTTATTCTAAATATGTTGTAACACTCATGTTTAAATTTCGAAGGATTCTCCTCATTGACCTTTATTTTAAAAATATCGAATCATAAATGTATGCTGCATTCATTCATTCATTCATTATTTGTAAGCACTTATTCAATTCAGAATACATGGAATACACCCTGGAGGGGGCACCAGTCCTTTACAGGGCACCACACACACATCCACTCACACAATCACACCTACGGACACTTTTGAGTCACCAATCCACCTACCAACGTGTGTTTTTGGACCGTGGGAGGAAACCGGAGCACCCGGAGGAAACCCACGCGGACACAGGGAGAGCATACCAAACTCCTCACAGATTGTCACCCGGAGCGGTACTCAAACCCACAACCTCCAGGTCCCACTGTGCCGCTCATGCTGCATTCAGTTCTTATTTTGTTTTGTTTTTTGGCTGTGGTAAATAATTATTGTTATTATGTTTAAGTTGTGTCAGTTCCTCTGACTACTGCATTGTGTAAAATGTAAAGATAGAATGTGAATGAACATAGGGCCAGTGAACATACACACAGCTGGAGCCGCGAGCTGCATTCCATAGCACTTGGTAAGTAGTTGGGAGTTAGGTGCCTTGCTTAAGGGCGTTTCAGCCATGGATTACTTTTTCTTGTTTACATTTACATTTACATTTATGTATTTGGCAGACACTTTTATCCAAAGCGACTTACAAAAGAGGATCTAACATTCGAACTACAGCACAATTTATACAGATTACCTTACGTTGAGTGCAATATGCCAGGAAGTAATAAGTGCATTAAAGAAAAACATTCAGTGCAAGAGATACTCTCGGAAGAGCTGGGTCTTCAAGGATTTCTTGAATGTAGAGAGGGTTTCTGTTGCTCTGATAGTGTTTGGAAGCTTGTTCCACCAGCGTGGTACCAGAGATGAGAATAGCCTCAACTGACCTGTACGGGGGGTTGGTCGTGTTAGTTGGCGCTCCTTTGAGGAACGGAGAGGGTGGGCGCTAACGTATGGTTTTAAGAGTCTATTGAGGTAGATGGGAGCAGAACCAGTGAATACTCTGAAGGCCATCATTAGTGATTTAAATTTGATGCGAGCAGCTAAGGGTAGCCAATGCAGCTCAACTATTAGGGGCGAGTGACATGTGCTCTTTTAGGCTGATTGAAGATCAGGCGTGCTGCAGCATTCTGGATCATCTGTAGCAGTCTCACAGCACAGGCCGGAAGACCTGTCAGGAGGGCATTGGAATAGTCAAGACGGGAGATTACTAACGTCTGAACAAGGAGCTGTGTTGCATGTTGAGTTAGGTATGGCCTAATCTTCCTTATGTTGAATGTGAAGGTCAGCTGGTCATCAACCAAGACAACCAGGTTTCTTAAAACCTTGGTGGGAGCCACTGATAGGGACTCTAGCTTGATGCTGATGTTATGGAGAATAGCTTGCTTGGCTGGGAGGACCAGCAGTTCTTGTTGGTCCTGTGCCCAAACCTGTGACTCTTATGTCTTGAGCTTGCCTCTGTAACCCACACCGCCCGCAAAAGTGGTGTTAGAGCCAAAAAGTGGCATGGTCCCTGTGGTCTATGTGGATCCCAATATTAAATATATGGTACATTCCTTAGCACCATACCCCCCCAAACACGCCTCCTACTGCCTTCTGTCCACGTCACTGAAACTATCTGTGTGTATTGCTTGTGTGCTATAGGTGTTGTTTTTTTCAAGATTACACATTGTGCTTCCTTATGGCACCATCTGTGACCTTCTTTTTTACCACCACTTCCCTGTTTTAATCCAGCTGTTTCTTCTAACTGTAAGATGGCGCAGGCACCTGCTGCCGTCACGTCTGTTGCGCACACCTAACCCCTGTTTATGTGAGTGGACAGATGGAAAGTAATTTCACTGCAATGTTGTACTTGTATAACTTTGTATGTGACAAATAAATTGAATCTGAATCTGAATCTGACATTCATTCCCTTTAGTCTCCTCTCTGAGACATGGTGAGTGTAATGGCTCACACTGGTGGTCGACACATCTCTGCTGTATATTGGTGGTGGCTGAGGAGGCTCCTAAATGTCTCCCAAATGTCTCAGTGTCTAGAAAAGCGCTATAGAAATGTAACTACATCATCAAGGAGAATAGAACTGCTAACACAATCAAAAATCATCTTTAGTTTTTTGTTTAATTATTTTGACCAAAAAAGATTAATAATTAATAATAATTCATATTATTTGATTTTAGCATTTTAACATTTAACATTTTTCCTTTAACATTTTCTGTTGATTTTCCAAGTTCCTGACTGTCAAGATGTTGATAAAACTTTGCGTGCCACTGTTAGTGTCTCCTGTGCCTGAGAGCACGCACAGCTGCAGGTGTGTGTGTGTATGTGTGTGTGTGTGTGTGTGTGTGCACGTGCAGGTGGGTGTGGTCAGCACATGCATTTATTTAATAAAAATTTGATTAGCATAGTGATGGAGATATCTATTGTTAGATACATGTATAAATGTAATGTCATTATTATTAATATTAAGTCAAGCACATTTTATACACAAAGCAGTCGGATGTGATTTATATTAATGAATTAAAAGCAAAGCAAGGCACGCTCCCTATGTGAAATAAAAAAGTGAAGAATGGTATTTAATAATCAATAAAGAGGATCACAGTTTACAGCAGATTACAGATTGTTCTTTAAAGTAAATATAGTAAATAAATCCTAAAAAAGACAGACAGCAGTGTAGGCACAACATCTGATCTTCATGATTTATCTCATTACTTGAGTATGGAATGATGTAATTGATAGTCAATATTCAGTCCTGTCATTACATGCTGATTCCTGACACTACAGATCCCTTTCTTGATGGAAGGCAAGCAATGGCTTAACCTGGCTTGGCTTTTGAGAGTGCTGCTGCATTTTTCACATATTTGAAGGCAGTCACGCCAGCTTGTCACGCAATAAAGAACCAGTGGTGAATGATGTGTGTTTGTGCAATTAATGCCGCTGCTAACTGCAGTGTGTCAACATCCTGCAGGCTTAAGGCAATTAGTTAATGAGTTCACACTGTGGTGGGAGATTGCGTAGCGTTGCCCTCTCATGACCCACTTGTGTTCTTGGTTCAGAGTGTACTGTGTGTGAATTGCCTGTTTTTTGAAACGTTAGTTTATGCATTCCATTGCTTCTTTGCACACACGTGTTATCCTTAATCCCAAACACTTTCCAGGTCAATATTACTCTTACTTAGCTTCCTCTATAACTGAAATGAACACTTGAACAAATATTGATAGCATTTTAACTGGACTCTGAAGTATTATATTAGAATTGATTGACTGGAAATGCACCTCAGAATGCTTCATGTATGTTGTACTTATTAACTGTGAGCCAGTTCACTTGTATGCAGATACTCATTTGCCTGTATTTTCTTTATATATTTTAATTATTATTGGGTTTACCACTAGTACACGTGTGTTATCTGTCCATTGTCTCATGGTCATCTTTAGTCTAAATTAGGTCCAGTCAAATTTGATACAGTTTTTAGTGCAACAAATTTCATTTCAGCCACCATTTTGCTATTCATCAATTTGATCTGTGCCATCAGAGTCATGTCTGTAATATGTATGTTTGAGTGGAATAGTTGTGGAGAACACCGCTTTATTTGTATTTAATTAAATATCAATGTAATCTGGATATATAATCAATATAATCAATAACTCTGATTACAGCAAAACATGTAAGACCTGGAGGTTGTGGGTTCGATTCCCGCTCCGGGTGACTGTCTGTGAGGAGTGTGGTGTGTTCTCCCTGTGTCCGTGTGGGTTTCCTCCGGGTGCTCCAGTTTCCTCCCACAGTCCAAAAACACACAGTGGTTGGTTGATTGGTGACTCAAAAGTGTCCGTAGGTGTGAGTGTGTGAGTGAATGTGTGACTGTGTGTGTTGCCCTGTGAAGGACTGGCGCCGCCTCCAGGGTGTATTCCCCCCTTGCGCCCAATGATTCCAGGTAGGCTCTGGACCCACCGCGACCCTGAACTGGATAAGCGCTTACAGATAATGAATGAATGAATGAATGAATGAATGAATGAATGAACTGTAATTGTAACAGCACCCTCTGTGGTGCAGTTTCAGTTCCTGAGTTAAAAAAAAAAAAAAAGAGCCATCAGTTAAGTAACTGAGGTTAGTGCAGATCTATTCATCTGTTTTTGGATCCTTTTGGCCGAAGGTGTAACAACATCTTTAAAGTCAGAGGCGATCACAAAGCAGTGCACATGCTGCTAGTGATGTAATATGCTGAAAATAAACAGCTAGATTCAATGTTTTGGAACACATTTACCAATTTAAGACGTGTCATGAAACATAACTATGAACATGGCTAACAACTTACATCAACCTGAAAAATAATAAAAGAACACTGAGCTCCAACCTCACCTATCATATTAAAACCTCTGTAAGAAACACACAATCTGGACAGTGTGCCAATCAATAACAGGGCATCACACACTCACCCAGTCACTCACACATACAGACAGTTTCCAAATACTCCTCACTGTAGAACCAGAAATCCACTGTTTGGGGTCACATCCAGCTCCGCCCACATCCAACTCCTTCTTCACGGGAGGTTAGGATAAGGGTTAAGTTGCAGCCAGTTTTAGTCTAATCCATCTAACTCCACCCTGTGGCATTCTGCTTCTGCAGCACTGGTCTTCTCTACAGTTTTGCCAATACGTCTACCAACATGTGTTTTTGGATTGTGGGAAGAAAACAGGGCACCTGGAGGGAACCTACACAGACAAAGGGAGAACATGCCAAATACATTTTAATACGCATTTTGGTTTTAAAGAATGAGTAGAGTATATGAGGTAATGAATAATCTCATTAAGCTTGAAGACCAGTAATGTAAAATATTACATTTTTAAATAACTACCCTACAGAAGGAAGAGAATCATACTTTGAATAAATCCATCAAAGCTTGACTTGATTAAATGTAACTTGTAACTACACAACTGTCATATCAGTATCTCCTGCAGTGTCTTGTCAGTGAGATAATTGTGAGGGAGAATGTGTTCAGTGAACATTCTGAAGCACATCTCTCCTTTCACTGACACAACCAGTAAAACCCTTACATCATTTTAACTACTTAATTTTTCAGCCAAGTAACTCATTACAGGTGACTCCTATTGCAAAACACCACCACAAGCTCTGAGGGTGGAGACTGTACATAGTCTGCTGAGCCACACCCAAAGAAACGGATCATGGGCACATACCACCCACACAAACACCTGTTTAAAAAGTTTCTTTCACATCAAAGAATTTCTTCCCAAACAAAGAAGTAATATAAAAGCAACACTAGGTAAGATTAGCTGTTTTTGCTTCTGGGCTCCCCCTACAGCTGCAGGGTGTAATTCACATTTACTGCACTGCCCTGAAATCAAGGAGTGGAGTGATTGGGGGTGGTTTCCTACCCTCCTCCAGAAGTTATATAGTGCTGATTCTGCAGTGCTGAGCCAGATTTATTTACAGCAGTGGCAATATATTTAAAACATATGTATATTAATACAATAAACTCAGGACTTAGACAACACATTCATCACCATTATATATATATAATATCCTGAGATTAATGTATTGTGATAGCATTGTGAAAAGGTTATGGCCTAAGGAGAAATACATGGCATTGTAAGAACCCAAAGTCAAGGAAAGTCTATGTCATGGCCACAAAGTGCACGAAAACGTGTGTGTTCTTGTGATTGTGTAAACACTGATAATTACATATGTCTGACTAACACATCATAGACATCAAGTGTGTTTCTAGACAAACATTTTCTGTTTACATTCCTCTCCAACTACTGAAGAAATTTCATAATCATCTGGTAACATATCTGGTTTAAATTGGTTTAAATTTGGACCACCCTAATGAACATTTTTAACACCCTATATGTTTTATTCATTTTTTAGCATTACAGTTTTCCCACATAATCAAGAACATTGTTCACTGGTTGTTTTGGCTTTTAAATAAATTTTTTTTTATTTCTGTTAAGGACCCCACAGTCCCTGGTTTCCACCGCCACCACTGCCAAACAATCTGTACTGTATTGGAAAATTGACGTTTTTACAGCACTATTTTTTCGTTTCATGCATCATTTTGGTCAGTAATAAAGTAAAATATTAATATAAATAGGTCTAAATACATAAAAAACCCTCAAGGAAACAAACAGTGCAAACAATATATAAAAACATGAAACATATAGTCAACAGAAAAAAACATATACTTAAATAAATTACTAATAGTTTAATTGTGTAATTTTTATTTATCTATTTATTTATCCTAAATGTGACATTTTTGACCTCTTTTAAAAATACCAACGATCATCCCAGAAAAATTTAAAATGTATTGTTTTAATTCGTTACGTCATTAACCGTAAACATAAAGTGTTAATTGAATTAAATTTTATAATGTTCATTTATGTTTTCGTGGCAAAATCGGATTGTTTGCTAGTAATGAAGACTCCAGTTTCATCCTGCAAAGCGATGTGGAAATACACAATTTATTTCAAAAGACTTTAAACTTGAAATCTCGTATTTCTCTGTTTTGACGCTAAGATGTATATGCAGAGTAAGGGGAAATTTCATCATTTTTTCCTCATTTCGACGTTTTAAAAATCCTGTGTATAAACCCTGTGTCTCTGTGTAAATTAATTTTATATTCGGAATGTTATATCTGCATTCAATAGCATCCACACGAATTTGAAAATCATTTGTAATTAGTTCCTAACCAAACATATAATCTTATTTGTGTGGCTTATTTATACGTAATAGAAAAATCCTATTATATCACGTTATCAATTTTTGCACATCTACTTACTGGACAAAAATATCTATGTACATATATATATATATTAATTCCCTCAGGAGAAAGCTTGTGTAGGAAGACAATTCCAGTTCCGGTTCAGTTTTTGCCTGAAGGTAGAGAGTGTCCTTTACTTTTACAAAACCCTGACCTATTTATACCGTCAAGAATGTCTACAGACAGAGCCACACAATAACACCTTCAAGACATATTAGAGCTAAAAAATTAATTTAAAGAATGAATTCAGTTTGTATCACAATATTATGATTACTAAGGTCTGTGTTTCCTCTATTTCCAATGTCCATTATTTAGGCAAACGTTTTTGATTGTGTTCCTTTTGAAAAACACATATTTTCAGTACAGGACAGTCATTCCTAATATTAGTAGGAATTACTAGAATTAGTAGGAATATGTATGTAGTCAGTTTGTGCTTTACTTGAGTTAGATCATTTGACTCATGTACAGGTGCATGCAGTAGTTTGAATACCATTGTATTACAATGAACCATGGTAGTCAATGGTATGTTTTGTGACATTAATTGAACACACACAAAAATAATTTAAAATATGGATTTTCTCTGTAAGCTATATTGTAGAGCTTAACATGTTGGTCATTTAAAATGCAAAAATTGAAATGGCCAGAACCTTTGCACTGTGTTATTATTATTTGTATTTTGACTTGATATATATAAAAATAATTTAGAATATCTACACTTATATACACTATTTTTTAAACAGCTGAACCCACTTAAGGGGTTTCTGTACTAAGATGAAAGGTGTTGAGCACATGTCTGTAAAATTCAAGCATTCTCAGCTGAAGAATGTATGGAATTAATTTCTGTTCTGACTTTACAAGCAGACTTGTAAACAATTGCTTTTGCCTTTGGGGGACTGCTGGGAATATTCAGTGACAAACGGCTACACTGCATATAACCCTCTAGGCATGGTTAAAGATGAGTGTGGGATATGGTGTTAACAGCTTGGCATTAGGCTGAGAAAATAATGGATACACATTAAGTAAGAAATTTTTTTCTTAGTATTTGTCACTAAACACTGTAAACATACATGGTTTACATTTACTGTGCATTATGTCATTTTGTAGCCAGTAAAATGCGAACTATAACTGTAGCTTGAATGTAGTCATTAGGGTGATTTATGAGAGTTATTAGGGGAAGTGCACAGGCACATTCGGAAGAGAGGTGTGTACTAAAGACTGGTTTATCTTCATTTCTCCCTCAGTGCTGTGAACTTCTGGTGGAAGTAGACAAACGGAAGACACAGCCGCGGGACATTGGAGCTGTTTGCACCAGTCACGCACAAGCACTTCATCACAGAGCTGACTTCAGACATATGCTGTCAAAGAATGAATAGTTCACCGCTTTGCGTGCGACTGACGAAGCACGCACACACTCACACTCACACACCCTCCCACACACACACACACACACACACAGAAACTCAGCAGGCTACAGGCCACTCTTCCTTCAACAGGTAAACTCTCATTGTTCAGCAATGTCAATAATATTTATGCCAAGACATGAATATTTATATATTTTTTCCAGTCATGGAACAGGTTGTCCAAAAAAATTGAAATGCAGCTTTAGTTTGAAAAACACAAACAAATTGTATTTTGTAAACATGTGTTTAATAGAAAAATAAAAAGGATTTGTCTACCCATAAAAGCATTTGTCTACCCATTGCTGTTGTAAGGTTTTCACTAACATTTGCAAGTTCAATGACATTGAGGTATGGGCCATTGGGTTGCTGTTACTGGGATAACAACAGCAGCTGCTTTGTTTTGTTCAGAGATTTCTTTCTTTCTTTGTCTCTCTTTTTGCATTTCTCAAGGCTTTTTGCATTTTTCATGTTCATCCAGATGTATAAAATTTAATTTCCTTCTCATAGGATAGTTGTGAAATTTCAGTTCTTACAAGTCTCATTGCTTTTTAACTATGTTTTCATTCATTATCTGTAACCGCTTATCCAATTCAGGGTCGCAGTGGGTCCAGAGCCTAGCTGGAATCATTGGGCGCAAGGCAGGAATACACCCTGGAGGGGGCGCCAGTCCTTCACAGGGCAACACACACACACACATTCACTCACACCTACGGACACTTTTGAGTCGCCAATCCACCTACCAACAGGTGTTTTTGGACTGTGGAAGGAAACAGGAGCACCCGGAGGAAACCCACACAGACACGGGGAGAACACACCAACTCCTCACAGACAGTCACCCGGAGTGGGAATCAAAACCACAACCTCCAGGTCCCTGGAGCTGTGTGACTGCGACACTAGCTGCTGTGCCACCGTGCCGCCCTTAACTATGTTTTCTTTTTTGTATCCCTGTCCTTATGCAAGTACATGGTCTTAAATCCAGTCTATCCATTCCACTACTAAAAATAAATAACTTAGTAGGGTTTATGAATGCATATTATAAAATGAAAGAACTGCCCCCAATTGTATATAGTATATTTGTATATACACAGAAATACGTATAGAAATGTGTGGGATTATTTGTAAAATGCAATAAAAACTATCTGTGATTTGTTAATTCACTCGAACATTTATTTAACTAAAAAATGCATAAAGAAAAACTCGAGGGTAGTTTGTAAGTATAAACAAGTTTGAATTTTATTGCACACAGCACATTTTTGAAAATTGTGCCAGGGGTAAAATAAGAGTGAAAAGTTCATAGACAACACGGATTGCACTGTTCTGAAGCATTCCACAATACGCAGATGAAAATAAGGTCACAGTCTTGGCAAGTGAAGAGGGGTCGTTGCTCATCACTTTGTGTCAAACTTTGTCACAGGATTGTCAAAAGGTTCCAATAAGTATTTTCTCAGTTGAGACCTTTCAATGCCTTACACCATCGTCACTTTGCATTTTATTGTAAACAGATTTAAGAAATCCAGAGGAATCTCAGGTAATTTAGAAAAGCCAACGTCTGTGAGGGTTTGGGGTGCAAACATTTCAATTGGAATCAAGAAGAAATGAGTAGAAATGGCACTTGCAAATCTGCAACAAGTCAGATCCTCTTTTCCCAAGTGTTTAAAAACTAATGAAAAGGAAAGGTTTTTAAGCATCAAATTGTTCCTTTTTACAAAAACAAAATCAAGTCACTGAAAGCCTTGGAAATCAATTCTTTGTACATTAAGAGAACAAATTACAGATTATTATATTTGACACAAACATAGAGAGGGGGTTTATATGCCTAAAAACATACTAGCTTGCCTTCCTAGAAAAAAAATGTTTTGCTCATTATTTGCCATCACCCTGCTAATTGTTTCCCTTTGGAGAGGATGAAATCTGCTACTCAGAGCCCGAGGTGCTACCACCCACATGCAGGAGTCACTGAGTTTAGTGAAGGACCGAAAGCCTGTGTCTATGAGCTATGTCTCCACTCACACCAGCACTCCCCTCATTATGACAAAATGAACCCCATGACTCAAAATGTCAGTTTGTTCCACAACAACCCTCCTTCACCCCCAAGTTTCCCAGAAAAAAACCCCAAAAAAACCCACAGTCTATTTTCACTCCACAAAAGACCTCAAAAAACAAATGCAAATGAAATGAAAAGGAGAGCGATGCTAATGAGTATTTCAAGTATCCTAATGACCTTGTGGATTAACTGCCAATTGAGGTACCTCTATCAGCCCCTTCTCCTTTTTTTTGTTGTCTGGCCAACTGTTGCAGAGGCCCTTGCCAAAGCGTAGTCAGTAGCCCGTGAAGGCGTCTCCCTCTTTTTGACACTAAGAGGGCATTTTTCCCCAGAATTCTGAACCGCTGTCCACGTCAGAGGTTCTTTCAGTTTTTTTTGGGGTGGGAAACCTTTGTGGAAATTCAGAGACATGGGAAAGAATGGGAGCACCGCCATATAGCGGTACGTGATCAATCGCATGAGTGCGCTTTCACTTTGGGACATGCCAAATAATAACCCCCTTTTCCCATCATGCATGCTTTTTTCCCATCTATTAACATCACTGCTATTGTCATGGACTTGGGATACAATAAAGTGAGGAAACAACAGAAAAAATCAGCATCATTGTCATTCCATGAAGATCAAATTTTTATTTTCTTAAAAATCAAATAACTGTATAGAGAAAAATATATACTAGAATATGGTACTGGGAAGGTGCATTGGTCAACAAATAATATTACAACTGTCAGAACATACCATCACAGGGTTAGATTTAGTGATCTACAAATATTCCTTCAATGTTCAGTGTTAGAATGTTGTTGTTTTTTTTCTTTTTTTTCTTGTGCCTTAAAATCCAAAAAATCAAACATTACATTTTGTATTCAAAGCACCTCAAGAAACAAAATTGTAACTCAATCACAAAAACACAATGCCATATTTTGTGCCTCACATCAATGACATATTTTCCTTTTCTCAGAAATGGCTTTCTGACAGCTCTACATTCTTTCAGACCTACAGTGATAACGTGTCTTTTCACATTGCTAGGATGAACAGATTTTTTTTTTCTGAAGCATGAGTGGAACTTGACTTTCTCCAAGGTAATGCATGTAAAGACCACTTGAATCAAAATCTATTTAATTTCTATACCAATTCAATGGGTGAATTCAGACAGCCAGGGTTTCGTATGTCACAAACTTAAGGAACCAGTCCTGTCAAACTGTGGGGTGGGGCTTTTGAGATGCAGGCAATGCAGGGACTAATTATGCATTCATACATATGTGGTTACCGGATGAATACAAAGGTGTAGAGTTACATGTAAGCCATAAGCAAGTTACGTGTAATATGGCATATGGGATTTTTTGGAATAATCTTTTTTTTTTTTTTTTTCTGAAAACATGTGATGTTTATTATGTAGATAGCAGACACTATGGAATTGTCCTGCCTCCCTATCTGAGGCTCTCCAATCACAGCAATGGACCTATGACTACGTGAGAGTGCAAAAGAACCAAGGATGAATGACTCAAAACCAGAGCTTCTGCTCCTGGCTCCTCATTCCTGGGCTCTCACACTGAAGTGAACTGTGTCTCATTCTTGTTTAAGGGAACAGGTACTGAACCCAGTCATTCTGAACATCAAGGGCAAGAAATGTGCTGTGTTGTTTGAGCCTTGTGGTATTTTGACCAAAGTCAAATAATAGACACAGATTGTTTCATCAAATCCTCAGGGAGCAGTGTGAATTTGTGTGGGAAAAGGGTTTAATAAAAAATGTCTCATTTAAGTAAAACAAATTCAAAAACCCCATCAAACTGACACCAGGAAACATAGGGAATACTTTTCTTCAAGCCTGAGCAAACTCCAGCTATAACGTAAGTGGAGTTAAGCTCTTGACCTCTGTGTTTACACAGCCCCACTGCCAGAGGTCAGGGGTCAGCCAGAGCTCAAAGGGAAAAACTGCCCCCCACAAGTTGCAGCCCAGTTGTTCTGTTTTCACAAGCGGGTAATGATGATTGACAGCCATGCATGAGCAGCAGGAGCCTGCATAGGAGCTTGTCACGCAAGGCCAGCACCAGTGAGCAGCATTTAGAGCAGGAAGGAAACTCTTTTACCAGGCTTTGTTTTATCAGATTTTGGTGTCTATTTTTTGTTGAAACCTAAATTAAGAGTGCCAATTCTTGATTGTTTGCTTAATACAACTGACTCAGCAAGAACAGCTGGAGAATTGTGCTAACACAGCATTCTGTACTGTTGTAATATTTTAATCTTCATGCAGAATCTGATTCAGTTCAGTGAGTAGGTTTCTATCGCTGCATTATAGAAGATATAGTAGTGTTTATAGTCTTTGTTCATGGAGAGTAAACAGAATTTTTTTCTATAAATAAAAGTTTATTTCAAGTAAAGTTGAAGTACATTCTCCAAGTATACTTTTTGTGATAAGTTTACAAATATTAATGCACTAGAAGTATACTAGTACATGAACTATTTAAGTATTTATTGGGACTGAATTGGTCCACATTTAAAGTTTATAAGTATAACTGAGTATAATTTATGTTTAATTGTCATACTGCAGCTATACTAAATGTAAACTACTCTATAGGTTTACTAGTTATATATTTCAATCCAATTTATAATTGTAATGGATTGTAATATGAATAAAGCCTGAAACCGTAGACCTATTTTACCTTAAAATTACAGCTTCGAAATCATAGTGACGCTCCATTCACTTGTACAAGGGAGAAGAGAGCCTCTGTCTTTGCTACTCTGGTCTCAGCACTGCAAAAAAAAAAAAATGCACCATGTAACATTTGGAGAAGGGTAGGAAGCCAGTTAAAAGAACACTATTTGATAAGATTGTTTTTTGATTGTTTGTTTGTTTGTTCCTGCAGCTCCCCCTAGTGTAATTTTACAGCACTGTACTCAAATCATTGGTTAGTGGGAAGGGGGTGGGGTAGTTTCCTATCCTCCTCCGAAAGTTACATGGTGCAGTTTCTGCAGTAGTGAGCCCGGAAAAGCAATGACAGAGGCTCTGTTCTCTCTATTACAAGTCAGTGTAGCTTCACAATGATTTTGAAGCTGTAATTGTAAGGTAAAAAATACTACCTATCATTTAAGCCTTTAACCTTCAAGCCTTGATCCTTACGTCTTTACTCACTAAATTCACTATATTCTGCTAATATGCTGGTTGCTACTTTGTCCCAGCATCAGGAAAAGGTTTTTCTCCTTTGCTTGTTCATTTGCATATAGATGTCAGTCATTGTCAGGTAGAAAATGTAGTATACATTGGCGCTAGACTCCACAAGAAATGCATCGCCAGCCTGTGTTCAGGAAGAACAGAGGAAATAAATATATGGGAAACTGAAGATTGAGGAACTTCTCATAATAGAGATGGGAAAAATATAGATGCAGGTCTCTACATCTCTGTTACATTTTTGAGTTGAAGTTCATCTATGCTGCTGTTGGTTGTGATTATAATTAAACCAATGTGCTCATTAGCTTGAATAATGGAATCAGTGTAAATTTTGTTAATGAAAAATATGACGATGAATACAATTCGATTACCTATTTCTCACAACGTAATCTAGATGAAGTAAAAAAAATCTTCTGAAGACAAGAACTGTGACAAAATGTTTTGCACTATTCTTCAACAAATGAAAACAAAATTAAAATGTGAAAAGCTGATAAATTACCCTTTATTTCTAATTTGAAAACAGAAATTCGCAAAGAAATAAAGCAGAATTTTCTTTGTTTACTGTTGTCAGGGCAACAAGCGTATTCAAGAGGAGTCGAATCCCAAAGAAAAAATTCCTGTCAACTGGTGACCGTTGATTCATAGAGTTGAATCAACTCTTGGAGTTGACTCAGTCTCAGTTTGCAGCTTTGAACTTAAAATGTTAGTGGTAAATAAAGGCAGTATGTATCTGAAGAAAAAAAAGTGGTCACATTCCTTCCATAATTTTGTAAGTTAACATATTTTTAATGTAACATAATTTTTAAATTATTGTTTATTTAAGTTAGTAATAAAAAATACCGCTAAAATAGTAAAACCTTTAAAATTACATGACTAAAACTAATTTGTTAATGTAGTTGACTAAAACTAGACTAAAATTATGTTAGATTTCATCCACTAAAACTAGCAATAATTAAATGAATAAAATGAGATTTAAACTAATACCCATTTTAGTCAAAGACTAAGACAAAAACTAAATCAAACTCAGCAGAATGGAATCAGTTAGAGGGAATGTCTATGACTGTGAGGAACTGCAGTTCTCTCTGGTTTGCTTATGTACAGTAGCTCTGTGTCTTTTAAGGTGCAACAGGATATTTGAGGAGAAAAACAGCTGTTTGTATGTGGGTGAAATTGATTTACCACAGAATCTCATTTGTACCTCGATTTGTTAATTTTTTTAGCACGTTGGTCTGTTTACTTTAATGCAGTTAGAAGTCTTTTGAATTTAGAATGAGTTCCTATCTAAATTATTTGAAACAGCAAAAAAATAAAATCAATGTTACCCTCCTATGGAGCATGAAATATTTCATTTCTTTTCATAATTTACAATATTTGGGGGATTTTTGCCATTTTTCTGCTATAAGCAGAGCGTGAGGTAGCCTAGCATTTACTACATTTACTGACATTAGGGCTTCATAAACACATTAGACAGGTTTCCTGCATGTAAATAGACTGGAGAGTTAGCAAATGTTGAAGAAACCTCTTGTACATTTTATGAAAGGTTTTAATTTAATTTGTTTTTTATTACAATTATGATTTTGTTGGTGGGGGGTCGGTTAACTTTTAAAAATACATGTTACTTTGTGGTTTATATGTTTATGCTTCTTGCTCTGTTTATTTATATCCTTGTAAGTATTTATTTACAGGACATCGCGTGACAAATTGACGCTGCAGGAAGAATGTGGAGAAATCCCCTCATTGAGCGAGCCACTCGGTGAAAGTTCCCTGCAGCTAATCATTTCTGAGGCACACTGAGTTCAGAGAGTATTGTTTTACGGAGGAATTTGTATCATTTCCTTTGGGGTTTTTTGGTGTTGCTAATATGCATTTCATTCTGTATGATAAGGTATTGGAGCTAGATATGGGGCTGAGTTGTTGCAACAAAAGACATGTATCGCTGAGGAACATGCATTCAATGTGACTTTAGATGATGACATCATCACTAGTTCACAACTCTTGTTGTTGCGGCTTTTTTGCTGTTGTTCCTGATGTCATACTCTAAAACCACATGGCTGTCATGATATTTCTAAATCCTTACATACTGACTGATTCAAGAATTTATTCTTAGCTAGTACCAGTTTCACATGACCATTTAACGTCAGGTGAACACACTCATGAATCAAACCTGCCAACCCACACGCACACACGGACACTAGCAGCTGGCATGCTCCCAGCATTCCCAGCATTCCCAGTGAAAACAAGCTACTTCCTCTCCACCCACATCCCCTTTCACCAGGGTGATAAATAGATGGGTTCTGGAGGGCAATGGGAAGTCTGGCTCCAAAATAAAGGCATAGAGATTAGAGGAAAGGGGGGGTGTGGGGGGACACAATATGTTAGAGGAGACGGAGGGGATTTTGGAAGGTCTGGGTCCAAATGAGAGAACTGTGTCTACAGTCATTAATCAACAGCTAATGAGATTGTGTCTGGCTTGTCAAGAATATTGTGTGACTAGCCAAGAGAGGGGAAAAGAAGCTTGGTGTCTGAGATGTGATTTGTTGTGTTAGGTGACTTCATGGAAGACATGATCTTGCTGGAAGTCTTCAGGGAGGGACAATGATACTGTTGCTTAAAGTTGGAAAATTAAGCGTACGAAAATTACTGGCACAACAAGTCTTGCAACTTAATTTTTAATTTTCTTTCCTTATGCGAACTTAATTCATTACGTACAATTGCAGAGGTTTTGCTTCTAAAACCCATTTACAGAGACAATATTTCATCATGAAATCATATTATCAAAATTTTATAATACCTTAGTGATGCAATAGCTCTTAGACTGCTGCAAAAGCTTTAGGCACCTGAGAAAATTAGATTTAAACAGGTATTTTTCAGAGGAGTAAGAGTTTATTTGCTTAAACAAGCAAAATTTAACAATATAAGAATAAAATCAAATAACATTATTACAGTATGCAGTGATATTCTGTGTCAGTTTAACCTTTTCCAAATCTCTCCTCATGGCAGTCCAGTATTATCTGAGGTTATCATCTGATACCTACACTCCTTACACTTAGAACCACTTTTGGTTTCTTAAAGAACCATGTTTCTTTGATAGATTTGTGAGTGTGAACGACCGTCACTCAACCTTAAGATTCTTTAACTATTTAAATGTTTTAGCAAAAATGATCCTTTATAGAACAAAAAGTGGTTCTTCTATGGCATCTCAATCTCATCTTCAATTTTAAGGGTTTAGTTTTACAGAGGTTAATAAATACTGTATGTTACATTATGTAAATCAAGTATGTAGATTTAACAAATCCATGTGTTCAAGGAGAATATCTGGAAACAAACTTCTTTACACTAGCTCACAACACATGTAAATGTTTATACTTTGACTTCTATGTTATTGTAATTATACATTTTTATACAATCACCGTGCTATTGAGAACTATAAATTATTTAAAATAATAGTAATAATATTAGGTGTCTAGGAATTTTGCACAGTGCTGTGCTTCCTTTAGGTAATGTAAAATTTACCTCCAGCATGTGCAGTGTTTGTATTTTAATTGTATTTTAGTACTCTCACACTCTTTCTCCTCATGTGCAGTTAGAAAAAGCTTGGTAACTTCACTGGTAGCTTCACTAGTCCTACTGCAGCATGACTGTGGATACCTGAACATTAAGCACCACTAATGAGACTTCAGCTTGACTGCCTTTAAAAACTTCCTAATTGTCTCAAGCCCTGGGAGGAAGCTTCAGGGTAGACTTACACACTTAAGGGGCAAACAGACAGAAAGACGATGGAAACAAAACTGCTGAAGCATGACCATCTCTCAGTTTTTTCCCCAGCAGTGCCACAGCTCCTCACCATGTAGTCACTGAGTGACTATAGCATTGTTGCTGGAAAACAGATGTCATATATGATTTAGAGTGATAGGGTTAAGGACTGTAACCTCAACCTGTTGCCTGTCTAAGTCTTGCTGATTTATAAAGGGTTTGCTTATGTGATGTTGTTGAAATATACAATAGGTTTGTATTTTTCAGTGATTGTATCATTCAGCAACAAAAGCGCATGGCACAGAAAATGCATCTGGAGTCTTTTGAGACAACAGAGAGACCTCTAGATGTTAAAGAGCAAGAGCCGAGATGAGGATATTTTTGCTGTTTCAGATTACTTAAGGTGGAACTGATGTTAACTGCATGAATGTAAACAGACGGAAAATCAGACGACTTGAGTTACAAATGAGTTTTTGTGGTAACTCAAACAGTGAATAGAAACTTAGAGACAACTTAAACTTTAGCCACGCACAAAGAGTCATTTTCTTCCTCAAACACACAGTTCCACCTTAATAGACGCAAAACACCTGAACGTAAACAAACCAGAAAGAACAGCATTTCCCCACAATCGTGAGCGTCCCCTTTGACCCAAACAGTCTTGGTAGTGAGATCCTTTTCCCCAGCTTTATCATCTTTAACAAAAAGCTAAGAGTAAACATTAACATTTATTATTAAACTATTAATCAAACCCAGTTTTTCTGGTATTTTTGGATCCTGCTGATTTCAGAGGCTTTCTATTTCTCGTATGTGAAATGCCCCTTGAAGTTTATAAATCAGGCAAGTTATGGATCAAGCAAAACATTCCACTTTGGCCCCTAAAACCTCGACATTTGCTTTCGTATTGTGTTTTGTGGATCATGGGTCTGAGACGTTTGTTTTGGTCTGTTGTTGCGAAGCTTCTGTACATTTCTGAATTCACTTTGCTGCTGCTGTTACTAATAACATCATCATTAAAGAGGACTGCGTGCAACCCAGTTACAGGCATAACCCAAACCACACAAAAGATTCTGTGTTTAAGTTTAAATGGAACTTTAGATCATGGGTAGGTCATTCTTAGATGTGAAGTCTTGGTTGTTCTCAAGGTTGCCTCCTTATGCT